>NC_080174.1:74729140-74951264 GCF_950295315.1 Erinaceus europaeus | reverse complement strand
ACACATGGCCCCAGAATGGAGCTGTGCAAACATGGGGTCATGAAAATAGCAGCACAGGAAATGAAGTAAGAAAACGGATGTAAGAATGGGACTTTCGCCGAGCTCCACAGTACAATGAGAAATATTCTACTAAAGTGCCAATAAAGAAGTTTCTGCAAGTCCTACTAATTTTTTATCAGTTAAGAGCTATTTTCCTTTTATTCATAGTTTGGTTTTGGTCTCTTTTTTGTCTTTGTCTTCTTCCTGTATTCTTGGAAGTTCCTGTATGTTGATTTTTCTGGAAAAGGATTAAAGAATCGTTTCTTAGAGAGAAAACATCTCTCTTGTTCTTACTTCATCTTGAACCACCATAGTAACCTTTTGTGTGCCTTCATTTAAAATTGGCTGAATAACGCTTTCATATATTCATTCGGCAAAGAGATCTTGAACACCAGTTGCTGCTGTGTGCTTTAGGCTTTGACTTTGCAGATTACATAGTTCACTAGAGTAAAATAATAGCTAATTATAAGCTGAAAAAATCAGACCCATTTATATATATACACATATATAAAATTAAAATTTAAATGATATAATTATTGGGAGTTTCAGAAAAGTCATGACACATTTTTTGCATAGGAAAATGGAAAAAATATATTAGGGCTTTTCTGAAAAAATCCAATCTATATTACTGATAATATGCATTACTGAGGAAGCTCATATTTTTTTTAATTGAAGAGAAGAATAGAATAAAAGTAATTTACTCCAAAGATAACCTTATCAAAGCAAGGACTGCAAAAGTTGAATAAGGGCAAGAGACAGGCATATTTTAATGATGACTCTTTAGTCACTATAAGGCCACCCTATCCTCTGGGGCCCTAGTTGAGGAGTCCTGAGATTCCCAAACAGACTTGGTGGGCATAGACCTTGAATAAATCCCACTCCATGGTTACCGGTCATTTCTATCATGAATAACACAATAGATCCCTTTGTGGGCCCATCCATAGGACCTTGCCCTCAACTTGGATCAACAATGGTAGAGAATGTTCCATCCTCCGAAGGGAGGATGGAAAACATACTCTATACTACACCTGAGGAAGATGGGTCAAATTGGGGCAGCCTGTAATGTTCCTACTCATGACCACAGAATGTGAGCTCAGATCTAGAAGGATGCAGAGGTCACATAGGCTTCTAAGCTGATTATGGGCCCCAGATTACATCATATCGATGGAGTTTACAGTCAACAATATTTATACCCATTTCCCATACTAGGGACCTACTTTCTTCCCTGATCCAGCTTTCTAGTCCTTTTACCAGCCATGAAATCATCTCCCCAGACAATAACTTGGATCCACCTGCATATCCGATTTCAGGCTCAGGGGAAAAAAGAAAAAAGAAAAAAGAAAAAGAAAAACTAGTATAGCCACAGGCCCTTTGGAATTTAACTAAAATATGCCTACTAGCCAGCCCTTAGGTCTATGATTGGTCAATAATTTTTTGGCTTTGTATTTTAACTTTCTTGTCAACCACCAGGTTCCAGATGCTAGCATGATGCCTACCAGACTTCCCTGGACAGACAACCACACCAATATCTCCTGGAGCTCCACTTCCCCAGAGCCCTTCCTAACTAGGGAAAGAGTGAGACAGGCTGGGAGTATGGATCAACCTGTCAATGCCCATGTTCAGTGGGGAAGCAATTACAAAAGCCAGACCTTCCACCTTCTGCATCCCACAATGACCTTGGGTCCATACTCACAGAGGCTTAAAGAATAGGAAAGCTATCAGGGGAAGGGATGGGATACAGAGTTCTGGCAGTGGGAACTGTGCAAAGTTGTACCCCTCTTATCTTATGGTTTAGTCAATGCTTCCTTTTTATAAATAAAAAATTTAAAAAATACAAAAATAAGAATATAATTTAGGCTACTAGATAGGCTGGTTAGTTCTGTCTCTGCCTCACTAGAAGTGTTCCTATAGTCATTTCTTACCTCAAATTTGTGCTCTGTAAATGAGAATAGTAGTAGTGATAGCCTTATAGAATTATTTAGTGTTTGATCTGATGAAACAACCTAAGGGAAGTGTTTAAAACAAGTCACATAGTTGAACTAAGAAAGGAGAGAGAAAGAGCAGAGGTTGGTTCTGAGAGCATAACTGCTAATGTAGAAGAACTGAAAGCAAAAGAAGTGGTTCCTGATTATTTTTGTGTTTGACATTTTAAGTCATTAAAATCAATAATTAGTGAATTAATAATTTAAGGGGCATAATTTCATACTCATTGTGTGTGTGTGTGTGTGTGTGTGTGTGTGTGTGTGTATCACTCTATCCACCATCAAAGTCATATGCACCCTCTACATCACCATAGTTCTCACAGTTAAAGAGCTAAGTTGGTTATTAAAACAGTGTAGATTAATTTTTTTTTTTTACTATAGTTTACTATAGGTTTGCAAGTTAGGAACTAGTGTGCTTTAGCTACTTGCACTCTTCCTATTAGTGAAACTATTCTGTAGTTGCATTTTACGTCTTTACTCATTCTAAGAACATGAAAACACAAAAAACACAAAATTGAAGAGATACATGCACCTTTGTGACCACAGCCTATTATTCACAAAAAAAGTATGAAGCTCCTTAAATGCCCATGGATTGATGACTGGATAAAAGATATGTGATATATATATATATAAATGTGTGTATATATACATTTTTTTTTTTTAGGCAGAGTACTGACCAGCTCTGACTTATGCTGTTGTGGGGGACTGAACTTGAGACTTCAGAGCCTCAGGCATGAGAATCACTTTGCATAGTCATTATGCTATCTACCACCACCCATGCCCTTGGGATATATATTTAATATATTACTTTATTTATTTATTTTAACCAGAGCACTGCTCAGCTCTGGTTTATGGTGGTGTGGGAGATTGAACCTGGGACTCTGGAGCCTCAGATGTGAGAGTCTTTGCATAACCATTATGTAACCTACTCCACCCTATTTAGTGCATTAATAATTGTTCTTCAGTTATTAATGGTGGTATTGTATTACTCGGGACAACCAGGATGAACCTGGATGTATTTATGTTAAGTGAAATAAGCAGGCTAGTTTTGGTGTTCAGGCTAGTTTTGTGTATTCCACAGGATGAGAAAATGAACTAATAGATGAAAACAACATAGATATGGACTTCAGAAATTTGTTTTAAAATATCATCATGACAGTTTTAATACAGTGCATATAATATCTCAGAAACTTCCCTGAGTGCATTGCTTATATTATCCTATTTAATATCATATCAACAATTCAGGCTATAAACTGTTATTATTTACACTTCTATATGAGAAATCTGAGACAGAAATAGGGGGCAATTCACTCAGAGTCACATGGGACATTAATAGCAGTGCACATATTGGAGTTTCAGAATCAAGAATTGTACCTCACTATGTACAAGCCATGAAAAAGTGGAGTAAGTGAATTCATCACTTTTTGCAGATTAGTTGATATAAGCATTCTAAAACAAGGCTTTCATTGGCAGGTTATTTCTCTTTGTTATACTTAAGTTGTCCCTAGTAATGTTTTTTGTTGTTGTCCTTTTTTCCCTCAAGGATTGTTGCTGGGGCTCAGTGCCTGCACTATGAATCCACTGCTCTGGGAGGCTGTTTTTCCCTTTTTTTTTGCCCTTGTTGTTTATTGTTGTTGTTATTGCTATTGTTGTTATTGGGTAGGACAAAGACAAATGGAGAGAGGAGGGGAAGACAGAGGGGGAGAGAAATATAGACACCTGCAGACCTGCTTCACCACTTGTGAAGCGACTCCCTTGCAGGTGGGGAGCCAGGGGCTTGAACCAGGATCCTTATGCCAGTCCTTGTGCCTTGCACCATGTGTGCTTAACCCTCTGGCTACCGTCTGTTCTGACCCCATAGTGTTTCCATATTACACTGCTCATTATATGTTGGGAAATTGTGAGGACGTGGTTGAGCTTGGCAGGGCTTGACTTGAGGGGACAGCCATCCTCTTTGTTTTATGAGACTCATTATCTACATAATCATTGTTTGCCTGAAAGATCCCCACCCATTCCATTCCTTTGATCTGTCTTCTTTCTACCCTCAAGACCCTCCCTACCTGCAGGGTAGTATTAATATTACCAGTTAATACCCTCACTACAGTTCCTACCTTTCCAGCCCCTTTTTGCCTTTCTCCACTCCTTTCCTAGCCATTTCCATTTCTGACTTGCCACTTCCAGGACGGCCCTTTAAAAACCTTGGTTTTCTTATCAATAAAGAATTGAATTGTCTTGCCACTGGGAGTCTGTTCCTGAGTCATTTCCCTCATGTCACTGAGTGAGTAGCAGCCCAGGCTGGCTCTTGTCGAGTTCTCTCCAACCCAGAGAGTATGCACCCAGAAGAGGCACCCCCACACTAGTCCAGCAATTATATTCTGTAATATTTTGAAAACTTTTTATTTGTTATTTTTTTAGTTATCTTATTAGACTCTAACTTGTCTTGTTAACAATCATACTTCAGTGCTTAGACACTGACTCAAAATGTGGACTCAGTAACTGTATTAGTAAGGATGAGATTTTAAGGAATTAACTCACACAATTGTAAGGGATTGCAGGTTCAGTATCTTTAGGGCAGGATTGAAGGCTTAAGACCCACTCAGGTAAGGGTTTATATTGTAGTTTAGAACCAGAATACTGTCCAGAGGCAGAATTAATTCCTTAACTGGATCAGCCTTTAAGGTCTTTTAATTATATGAGGTCCACTTACATTATGAAGAGTAATCTGCTTCTCCCAAAGACTTCTGATTTAGATGTTGATATTGTTTTTAAAATTAGATAGTCCTCATACTATACATTAACAACAGCATTTACATAGATAATCAACCATATACCTGAACTTAGCCAAATTGACATCAAATTCACCTTTACAATAAATGTATGTCTCCCATTTGTTGTTAGTGGTTAAAAAGAGCTTTGCAAAACTATACAATATTAGGGATATAGTTTAGCTTGCACAAAGTGTACATACATCACCATACCCATCGCCAAAGTTCTATGTCCCTTCTCAATAGCCACTACAGTAAGTACAATAAAAAAAAATACAATGAAGTGTGTTATCCAATACTAGATATGTAAGAGTTAAAATGGGCTGACATGATATTTAGCTGAACTAGATTCAATGTGAATTTCTCTAAGTTTTCATAAGTGTAGGAATGGCTATCTTACCAGAAAAAAAATTAGAGAAGATAACTTTAGAGTGATTCAAATGGAAGCCAAGACAATCTTTTCTTTCACCTAGTGTGTTTGTCATTTCACATTAAATTCATAACAAACTGAATGTTTGAGAATTTTGTTTTGTTTTTGTCTTTATTGAGTGGAACACTTCTAAGTGATTTTTAATTAAGTACATACCTTTATCAAGGAACTATTATGAACAAACCAGAGAGAAATATTTGCTTTTAGATAATTTATTATTAAAATGGTAGGATGGAGGACAAAAGTAGTACACATAACTGAACTATGCAGGTTGTCAGATGATAATAAAATAGAACACAAAGGAAGTTGAGAGGAGGGAAAGTTCCATACTCATTAGTGATATCACAGTAGGACTTATTTGGAGATAAAATGTAAATTAAAAAAAAACCTACCAGCATATGATCCAGAATAAGTCATAACATTTGGGAACAAAATATAGTATATAAGATAATTAAATACATGAACATACATCTACACACACACACACACACACACACTAAGAAATATTTCAGGCAGAGAAAATAGAAAATGTGATCGTCCTGAGATATCCTTTTCCTGCTTGACCAAGACTACTAAGGTAGTAAACTTGACTGAAGAAAGCAAAGGGATAAATTTCAATGTCAGAGTGGTTCACAGGAATTGAGGACTTAGGAACATAGAGTTTAAATAAGGGCTTAAACTTTGATTCTAGGGGACACACTGTAGGGTCTTGAGCAGAGGAGAACTCAATATAATTTACATTCTTAAAGGATCACTCTGGCAGTAATGGGAATATGGGTAGAAGTGATATGTCTTCTGTGTTTAAGCTTCCCATCTCCTAGATCACTACCTGGGCTACCTTTCTGTTTATATGGTGCTTGTTTATTTTATTTTAAACAATTTATATTGTTAAAAAAAAGAAATAAAAAGCTGCATTATAAGTGTGAACACTGGTGTTTGGAATACTACTAAGCTATAAAAATGGTGACTTCACCGTTTTCAGCCGATCTTGGATGGACTTCGAAAAATTCATATTAAGTGAAATAAGTCAGAAAAGAAAGGATGAATATGAGATGATCTCACTCTCAGGCAGAAGTTGAAAAACAAGATCAGAAGAGAAAACACAAGTTGAACCTGAACTGGAGTTGATATATTGCACCAAAGTAGAAGACTCTGGGCCAGTTGGTTGGGGAGAATACAAATCAAAGGATGGCAGAAGACATAGTGGGGGTTGTATTGTTATATGGAATACTGGGGAATGTTATGCATGTAAAAACTATTGTATATACTGTCAAATGTAAAACATTAATTCCCCAATAAAGAAATTAAAAAAAAGAAAAGTATATATCCATTAATTCAGCATATTTGACATTGGAAAGGATATATTCAGTCTCCTCCCAGATTCTCCGACAGTGGGCTCTCATGTCACTAAATGTGCTTACAGCAGTCTTCAATTGGGTTGGAGCAAGTGCTACATGGAATAAAGCACAAATTCATTTGTCCTATATCTTTGGCAAGAAGCTGTACACCATTCCAAATGAATGTTCTGGTAAATTTCCTTTCTCTTTTTATATTTTGCTTATTTGAGAAGTATTTAGAAAGTTATTTACAGAGTCAGTTTCAACTGTTCAGAAACCTTCAAAAATTACATTTTGAAAGGCATTTTGAAATGACCTACAGTTTTGAGCAGAGGGAGAAATCTGTGTTTTATATGGCAAAAATTTCTTGCTAAGTTGTTTAAGGGAGGCGAATTCAACCATTTGCAACTACTTTTACTCTTGTAGTGGGAATTTTGAGCTGTTTTGTTCAGAATTGCCTAGGTTTCTGACAAGTATAAATCAATTAAAATGGATGAAAAGATGTGGCACAAGGAAGAATTTTCTCTGCAGGGAATAAAGACATTCCAACTACTGCATCATTACCCTTGGCAACAATTCCCTCCCTGGAGCTTATTAAGAAATGTGGGTGAGGTATTCTGAATTTACTTAATTCTACGTTTGATTCCCTTTTTACCCTTTAGCCCTGAGGTGCAGTATATTTTCTGATTAGGTGAGGGGAAATTCCTGAATAACTTCACAGTGTCCCTTGCCAGATTTATCCATAGCACCTGGGAATTTCCTTCCACCTAAATATGCTGCCTCTTCAAGTTCTTTCTCATCCCCAGGCAATGATGGTTTCCTTTGCTCTTATTCTCAGACTCCTCAAGTGTCTCCTGACTGTTATTTTATCCAAATAGATAAACAAGATTATTTTTTCAAGTTTGGATCAATCCACTTGATTTACCAAATGGGGCCAGGTGGTGACACACCTGGCTTCTTCTTCTTCTAGCGTTTGCCCTTCTTCCGTAGCCAGTCAACAGCGTCAGGTTGAGCCTGATGTAAAGTTTCGAGACCTCCTTTGAATCTGGAGAGGTGGCAGTCGTTGACTATGTGGGTCACCTGGCTAAGTGCACACATTACAGTGTGTAAGGATGCAGGTTCAAGCCCCTGGTTCCCACTTGCAGGGGAAAGGCTTCACGAGTGGTGAAAGAGGGCTGCAGGTGTCTCTCTGTCTCTCTCCCTCTCTATCTCCCTCTTCCACCTCAATTTTTCTCTGTCTCTATCCAATAAAAAAAAAATAAGATATTTTTAAAATGTTCAATGATTCCTTAATGGGCTATCAATACTATCAGTCAGAATCCCAGCAGAAAATTCATGAGAAATGCAAAGTGGTCAGTTTCGTTTGGTTTGATGATGTGGTTGTGAGCATTCGTAATTCCATTGTTGATCCACACTGAGGGCAAGATCCTATGGGGGCCCACAAAGGGGTCCATTGTGTTGTTTCTGACGGAGATGACCAGTGACAATGGAGAGAGGAATCTATTCAAGGTCTAGGCCCATCATGTCTATGTGGGAATCTCAGGACTCCCCGACTAGGGCCCCAGATTATAGGGTGGCCTGATAATGACTAAAGAGTCATCATAAAAGTATGCCAGTCTCTTGCATAAAATGATTACCATTATGTAAATAATTTTAATATATTTTAGGCTTTAAACATTTTTATACTTGGTACAGCTAGATGGGAATTTACTTGTATTTATATTAGAGCACTAGCATTCTAAATATGAGGAAGAGCTTGGTGAAAATTTCTCATTCAACATATCTTACATAATCTTTTCAACAATACTTGGCTAGTGTTGTTTTATGGGACTCACTCTTACAGGATATAAATAAATAGCTCTATACCCCCATATGAAACATGTAGGATATATTAAATATTTTCTAGTATATCAAGTAGTTTCTTAAGTTTCATGTAAGAATATTCTACTCTTAGATTTGTCTTTTTAAAATTATTTTTATTTGATTATTATCACTATTTTTCATTATTTTATTTAATTATTTTTATTTAATTATTTTTAATTATTTATAAAAAGGAATCATTGACAAAAACCATAGGATAAGAGGGGTACAATACTGCATCTCATTCCCTCCCCAGATAGCTTTCCTATTCTTTAACCCTCTGGGAGTATGGACCCAAGGTCATTGTGGGATGCAGAAGGTGGAAGGTCTGACTTCTGTAATTGCTTCCCCACTGAACATGGGCACTGTCAGGTCAATCAATACTCCCAGCTTGTGTCTCTCTTTCCTTGGTGGGGCAGAGAGCTCTAGGAGGCATTGGTGGGGTCATCTGCCCATACCTCAAGTAGTAATTTAATAGTAATCTAAAATGTTGTAAGATAGCAGGGGTACACTCCCACACCACTGCCACCATCAAAGTCCTGTGCCCCCACCTCCCTCCAACAGTAGCCACTAGAGTTCTCCTAAGGTCGTAGATATGGGTTGGGTATGTATATGTTCTTTTCTTTTTTCATGTTCCTGTGTTTATTTAAGGTCTTTATTACTATGTTCAGTGCTATCCGTAGAAGAGTTTCTAGTGAGCATTTTTGTTTCCAGGATAGGAACCTTATACATTCACTATTTCATTGCTGTAGGTTAATTTTCTTCATATAGATAGAAGGAGAGAGAGACCCCCACAGATTCAAAACTTCCTCCAGTGCTATATTACACCCCTTGAGGTTCAAGGGCTTGAAGCTGGATAAGACACATGGCAATGGAGTCATGCTACCCACCGAAATATCTTTCTTGCCCTATCCCATCATTCCAGTGAGGATTTGTTTTTCCTCCTCTATTCTAGGACTTCACTACTCTGGGCTAATTTTCAGATAGAAATAGAGATAGTGATAGAGTTATCAATAGATAGAGATATCAAAAGATAGAAATAAAGGGGGAGAGAGAGATAGAGACATACCACAGCATCGAAGTTTCCTCCAGGATGATGCAGTATTATTTTATTGGGTGCTAGGAGATTTAAGCACCCAATGCTTAAATATAAAATACTGAAAGAACTTTTAGCTTAATTTATGGTATTTATTATAATTCCCACCACACTATATCCCCTGGATACAGATACAAATAGTTCTCTTCAGATCTTATGGGACTAGGATACTAGTCATATACTACTCAAAAGTACTTTCCAATAAGATATAAATTATATATTAGTTTACTAGAATTTTCTATCATCATATAGGCTTCACTGCTCCATGCTGACTTTTTCAGAGAGGGAGGAGAGAGGGAAAGGCACCACAGCACCAAAGTTTCCCCTAATGTGACGGAAGCTGGGCTTGAAGCTTTGTCATGCACTTACAAAAACAAGTACCCTCCCACTTGAGCTAGATTGTGGACCCAAGGTTTTAGGCAAACCATTTTACCTTTCATCAAATTCTGTGTTGCCATAGAATGCCCACCACCTAGGTGTCAGTATTCTTCCCCCCAGAATTCATAGTGTTCCTTGGAAAATCTCTGAGAGTAAATCTTCATGTTCACAAAGAAAAATGGTAACTGCATGAGGTGATATATGGTAGTTTGTTTATTGTGGTAATCACTGTTTCATTACATATATGGGATGATCTCACTCATTGGCAAAGCTTGAGAACAATAGCAGGAAGTGAAAACACACAGTAGAACTTGGACTAGGTGTATTGTACCAAAGTAAAGGACTCTGGGGAGGATTGTGGTGAGGCGGGATATATATATATATGAAAGAGAGAGAGAGAGAGAGCCCACAACATGGGAACATTCACAGCAGTACTCCATGGTATGCCCATGAGATTCTGGGATTTTAACGCAAACTGTAAGCATAGCAAAGCAGATGACCTGCCAGATGAATTTTCCCTTGGTCTCTATACTATATTCTTCGATTTTGTGCTATAATATATTAATTATATATGAATTCAACATAGGGAGAGTTAAAGAAAGAGTAAATCCCAGAGTAACCCAAACTCTTTCTATAACCAACTTTACACATTTCAAGATTGGGAACCATCATCATTCATCCATAATTTATACAGGCAATATATCAGTGCCTGTTATAGTCTATACATTTCCTGCTTAGTTCTGCACTCTGGCAATATATCAATTTAAAATTATACATAATTATTTAGTCTTGATATATGATATTTAGTCCATGAAATATTTGCTTCATATAATTATCACCTAAGTAAGATCCATTTATATTCCTCTGGTTTTTATTTGGTACTAGTGAAATAATTTTTTGATATACCATTTCTCACTTATTCTATTATATGTGATTAAGAATAAAGAAGGAAATGAGATCTTTTGAGCACTAATGAGGATAAATTAATATGTCTCCTTCATACTGAAGGGAGGGATTGTTGTGACTTAATTTTTAGTGTTATCTTGGCGCCTTCTTTTGTTTCCTTAGCAGCACTAAAGATTTATGTGTTTATTTTTTTTTTTCATAAGAAGCACTTCACACATGGTTCCCTCCTAGGCTGATTTTTTTTTCATTCTGATAGAAATAAAGAAGGATAGAGAGAGAGGGAGAGAAAGAAACCACAGTCCTGAAACTCTGGAATATCCCCCTGGTGCCATAGCGTCTTTTATGTAGTGCTGGGGGTTCAAGCTTAGGCCATGCACAAGTCAAGACATGTGTACTACTCAGTGATCTATCTATCCAGTCCTGAGTTGTATATTTTAAGAGGACATATTATGTTTTCAGCAAGTGAATTTATTAGAGATTAATCATAATATATGCAGTTATGCTTATTTTGAATGCCCAATGTGTCCATAAAATAGATTAAAAAGATACATATGACATAGTATTTGACCTTGGCTGTCACAGTCTTGTAAGTGAAAGAAAAATTAGAAATTTGAAGTATGTCTAGTGACACAGGAGGTGACTAAAGTTTATGACTTAGATGCATGAGGTTGTTGGTTCCACCCCTGGTATTGCATATACTGGAGTGAAGTTCTCTCTCTCTCCTCTCATCATAAAAAATAAATCTTTTACAGGATGGAGCTGGAGAAATAGCTGTACAGCTTAGGTATGAACTCAGCCCCCAACACACTAGAAAAAGATTCAGTGTGTAGCACAGCCTAGGTATGAACTCAGCCCCCAACACACTGGAAGACGATTCAGTGTGGTCTTGGTCTCTCTCTCTCTCTCTTCCTCTTTGTTGCTCTATCATCTATTACCTATTATCTATATATCTATCATTTATCTATCTAATCCATCATCTATCTAAAATACATTCATTCCAGAGCCATGATGCCCCATCCAATGACAAAATAAAATAAAAAATGTCTAAGGTATACATATAGCACAGAGTGGCAAGTAGCTTACTTTTCAGTAAACATTAGGCAAGAGTTGACAGAGAAATCTGACATGATATCAGTGTTTTAGACAATGAATAGAAATTCCTTAAACAGGCCGAGTCAAAAAGAACAACAGGCTAAATGTGTTGAATTATGGAGTAGGGTACTTCTATTTAAAATTAAAAGACCATTCATGCATTTGTCAAAACTTTATTTTTGACCATAATTACATAAATGTATATTTAAAGTGAAACAATTCTCTTTTTCTTTTCTTATACCCGTTAGCATACAACATACAAAACAGTAGTCATTGACTTTTGATCTTGCATTTTTAACTTCACTGGAGGTCAGTTGACAACTGAAACAGAAAAACTCCATTGTAGGTACTTCTCATTCTTCTCCAAGGAGGCAAAGTGGAACCTCTGAGGTTTCTTAAAGCCAAGGCTCATCTCCCCAGACAATAATTAGGATCCACCTGCATATCAGATTGCAGGCTCAGGCAAAGAAAAAAAAAAAAAAACTAGTATAGCTACAGGCCCTTTGGAATTTAACTAAAATATGCCTACTAGCTATCTACAAAACGGAAGACCCTCCCCCCCCAACACTTCATCTGCACTATTCCAGCCCTTAGGTCCATGATTGTTCAACAGTTTGTTTGGCTCTGTATATTAACTCTCTTTTCAGCCACCAGGTTCCAGATGCTAGCAGGATGTGTCCAGACTTCCCTGAACAGACAACCCTACCAATGTGCCTTGGAGCTCCACTTCCACAGAGCCCTTCCCCACAATGCAAAGAGAGAGATGGGCTGGAAGTATGGATCGACCTGTCAATGCCCATGTTCAGCAGGGAAGCAATTACAGAAGCCAGACTCACCTTCTGCATCCCACGATGATCTTGGGTCCATGCTCCCAGAGGGTTAAAGTAAAGGAAAGCTATCAGTGGAGGGGATTGTATATGGAGGTCTGGTGGTGGGTACTGTGCAAAGCTGTACCCCTCTTATCCTATGGCTTTGTCAATGTTTCCTTTTTATAAATAAAAAATAAAAAAATAAAGCCAATGCTCAACTCTGGTATGTTTGCACCTCAATCTTCAGCCATTCCCCAGACAGTTTAAATCAAGGACATGGTCAAATAAAGGACATGGCTGTATTATCCACCCAAGTTTAGATCACATCAAAGATAAGCATGTATGAATATATTTATGTATGCATAGATGCATATATGAATATTTAAGACTGTTCATAGAAACTAGTTCACTCCTTGATCAAGGGTATGTTAATAGTTTACAACAAGGCATGGTAGATATATTTACTAAACTATCTAAAAGAAATGGTTTCCAAAAGCCACTCCAAGACAAAGGAAACATCATCAGACATGTGCCTGAGTAGTAGTATGCTCCTAAGAGTCAAAATATAAGTGAACTTTTCTTTGTACAAGAATACATAAAATAAAATACTTTAGAAATAAAATAACAGCAATTTGTGATAAAATCTAAATGTGTCCCCATATGTCTATCTCAACAGCATGTTTACTCTTTGGAAAAGCATATCTAGAATTCTGTTAGTTAGAAAATGCACTGTTGTGTATAAGAAGATAAATTCTTAATCCAAGTAATCTACATTTTTTATTCTCTCTCTCACACAGATATGCATACAACCCGTATGACTTTTGTATGTGTGTGTGTGGGGGGGGTTAAAATCTAAGGAAAAGACAATCACTTTTACCTCCAAAGAGTTCCCTATTTTTCAGTCAAGAGACACCAGACAATGATGACCACACAATTTTTTTTTTCCATAATTGGTGTCTGCCTGGATGACAAAAAAGTCTGGTGCTTTAGCCAAGTTGTCTGCCAATATTTCACTTTTTTTGTTCACTCATTATTACTTGCCTGGCCATGAGGGAAAAAAGCAAAGCAAGACAGTCACTAGGAAAATCTGAACTTTTTAGTCCCCACTTAATAAATATTTGAGACCATCTGGTGACTTACATGCTGTGTGAGTTGGTATGAAGAACAGTTTGGCTGTTTTTTACAGAAATAACTTATAGTTGTGTACCTTCAGGCTAATATCTGAAACAACTGTAATGCCTTTCACGTGTATGCTGTCTCAGACTTTTCCAAACAAATGACAACATGGTGAGATAGACAAATTTGGGTCTGTGACAGCCTCTGATTATAAACTAGCTACTTTGTGTGAACCTGAAACATCAGTTAATACATTTTAATTGTGGTCTTTCTTACTTTCTTTTTTGGGGGGATGATGGAAATTTAATGGTTTACAGTAAGCATAGTTATAGTTCATGGGTAAAAATTCTCAACTAACCATGACATGTGTCTGCCAAACACATTAAGCTCCAGCCTAGTTCCCCCCCTACCATCATGCACCAGGGCCTAAAAGTCCCACCTCACTGCAATCTACCCCAGAGTCCTTTGCTTTGATGCAATACACCCAGTCCAAGTCTACTGTGTGTTTTCACATCTTGCTTTTTTTTCTCAAGCCCTGCCAATAAGTGAGATCATTCATATTCATTTTTATTTCCTAGCTTATCTCATTTAACAAGATTTTTTCCAAGTACCATCCAAGATGAGGTGAATAAGGTGACTTCATCATTTTTAGTAGATATTAATAGTTTTCCATTGTGTGTATGTACCACGATTTTCTTAGACATTTATCTGTTGTTGGACATCTAGTGCCGGGCTAGCATGGGGGTACCTCTTCCCAGGCGCGTACTCTCTGGGTTGGAGAGAACTCAACTGGAGCTATCCTGAGCTGATACTCACTCATCAATGCAGGGAGATGACTCAGGAACCAAACACATGGTGGTGAGGCAATGCAAAATCTTTATTGGTCAGAGAGCCAAGGCTTTTAAAGGTCGGACCTGGAAGTAGCAAGTTAGAAATGGAAATGGCTAGGAAACGGGCAGAGAAAGGCAGAAAAGGGGCTGGAAAGGTAGGAACTTCCTTAGCAACTGTCGTGAGGGTTTTAACTGGTAGGATTAATATTACCCTGCAGGCAGGGAGGGTCTTGAGGGTAGGAAGAAGATTGATCAAAGGAATGAAATGGGTGGGGATCTTTCAGGCAAAACAATAACTATGTAGATAGGGCATAGTATAAGGAATGCAGGGTGCTTTGTGAGCCCTCAGAGCTCAACCACATCCTCACAATTTCCCAACAATCTAGGTTGCTTCCAAGTATGAGCTATAATAAATTGTGCTGCTGTGAACATAGGTATACATATTGATCTCTTTGGATTGGTTTGTTCCATTGCTTAGGAATGGAATTGCAGGAGAGGAACTGCAGGTCATAGGATAGGTTCACGTACAACCTTTTATGAGTTATCCAGACTGCTAGTGAGAATATAAATTGACCCAATCCCTGTGATGATCATTTTTTTTAAATATATAGAGACAGAGATAAATCAGGAGAGGTACAAAGGGAAAGAGAAGCATTGCTTCACCACTTATGAAGCTTCTTCCCATAAAGTGAGAATTTGGGGCTTGAACTTGGCTTCTTGTGCATGGTAATGAATAGGTTAGATTTGCTGCATCACTGCATGGTCCCAAATCATGGTATCTCTACTTGTAAAAGTAACACTAGTAATTCTACTTCAAAGCATGGTTATGAGACTTAACATTGAGACTGAATTGTGATATGTGTGTTTATATGTATGCTTTGTAGTTTTTATAAGATGCACACAAACATGCATCTTTCATGATCAAAATAGCACATATTAGATACTCAACAGTTAGTAGACATACTTGATATTTGAAGTCAGGAAAATAAGACATGACACTGATGCATCAGAAAGATTAAGAGAAAAGATTAAATAGCTCAACTATAAAATAAGTGAATTTCCATTCACTACACAAGGAAAATACAGGATGAGAAGACACACATTACCCTCAACAGCCATTACCTATTCTGTTTTTGCCTGCCCAAACTCATCTACTATTCATTTCACTCTATACTAAACACTCTGCCAGATACTGCACTGTTGGTCTGCTTCTAATTCTGTTTCTAAGGCCTTCTGTTTTGATCATCATGTTAGGTTCGCTTGCATTGCTTAACGTTGTGGTCAATTTACATAATCACTGCTTTACCTGAGACCCACCCTGCCTACAGGGCATTGGTTTAATCCCCACTAATTAAATGGAAGCTTGACACTTCAGCATGCTTTTTCCTTCTCCCCACACCCTATCCTATGTACTTCCTCTTCAGACCTGATACTTCTTCCTCAGGAGATATAAAGGACAGGATTTTCTAATGAATGGAGATTAGATAGATTGCACTGCTTTCCCACTCAATAAAGACTGAACTGCATTCCCAGCTCAGCCATGAGTCCCTGGTTGTCTGTCTCCCACCGGCGAAGCTAGCATGGCACTGCACATTAAATGAGTATAATAGATTTACCTTCAACAAGATAACAATCCATATAAAAACAGAGAGAACAAAATAGGTATGTTATCCTGAATTGATTAGTAAAGTTTATAACATTTTTTTAAAGATAAAAGGGGGCTAACTAAAGTTATTTTGATTTAGTAGCTTTGTATAGAGTTATTTATTTATTTATTAAATATTGTTTTAGAAAGTTACTCAGCTGTCTGTTTTTGGGAGTTAAGGTTCTTTCCATATTTTGACTACTGTAAATAGGGAAGCTCTGAACTGAAGTGTGCATATATTCAATTGAATGAGAGCTTTCAGATCCTTTGAATATATACATATATAGGACTCGTATTACTGGCTCATAAGGTATTTAGCTTAAAACCTCCTCATGCTACTTTCCATAGGAGCTACATATTTACAGTTTTATTTATGAAACTCCTTATATACTTCAGGTACCTTTGAAAAAAATATATTAATCAATAAATGGCACACATTGCAAAGTGACTAAACTGACAATAACCTGAAAGGCAACTTTGTGTGCTAACATTATAGCAACAAACTGAAGATTCCATCTATTTTAAAGGTTGTTTAGAAAAGACATAACACTAAAATATTTATTTATCTTTTCTTGCCACCGAGGTTATCACTGTGTGTTTGCATAACAAATCAACCACTATTTTCTCTTTGGTCTTTCTTCCTTCCTTTCTTTCTCTTTCTTTTTTTTAAATTTTATTTATATTTATTTATTTATTTATTTACCCTTTTGTTGCCCTTGTTGTTTTTTATTGATGTTGTGTTTGTTGGATAGGATAGAGAGAAATGGAGAGAGGAGGGGAAGACAGAGGGGGAGAGAAAGAGAGACACCTTCAGACCTGCTTCACAGCCTGTGAAGCAACTCCCCTGCATGTGGGGAGCTGGGGACTCGAACCAGGACCTATCCTTGTTCTTCACACCATGTGCATTTAACCCACTGCACTACTGCCAGACTCCCCTCTTTCTTTCTTCCCCCTCTCTCCTTTCTCTTTTTCTTTCTTTCTTTCTTTCTTTCTTTCTTTCTTTCTTTCTTTCTTTCTTTCTTTCTTTCTTTTCTTTCTTTCTTTCTTCCTTCTTTCCTTCCTTCCTTCCTTCCTTCCTTCCTTCCTTCCTTCCTTCCTTCCTCTGTTTCTTCTTTCCTTAATATAGAGAGAAAGTAAGAGGGGAGAAGTAGATAAAGATGGAGAGAAAAAGAGAGAAACTACAACCCTGCTTCACCACTTGTGAAGCTTCATCACTACAGGTGTGGATAGGGGTTTGAACCTGGGTCCTTGTGCTACCACCTGGCCCCCAAATTTTTATATTTGCTATTAGCTGAAATTTTGGTAATTGAAAATAATGTTATAATGTTATGACAAATATAATATGCACTTTGTCCTTTTAATTTTGTTCCTGCTGTCCTCAATTCTACCCTCCTTTCTCATTTTCCCTCCAATCAAATAACTATCATTCAACCAACAACTCCATACTCTCCTTCCACATACAGTACCCCATCATTTATAGTACAGTCTTCCAGAATTTCTTCACTAAAATATTGCTATAGCTTTGTTACAACACACTGGTCTCTGAGATCTCAGCTTTTCTATTCTGTACACTGTAGTCTGAAAGATATTTTTTGTTTTGTTTTGTTTTGTTTTCTTCCCTCCAAGTCCTTCCATTGCTTCTAATGTCTGAACTCCCTTCCCTAACATGATCTATGAGGACCTGTGTGATCTGCTCCTTTTCTGTACTTCTGAACCCACCTTTCTAGCTCTTACTGTTTTAATCTTCTTTTACTTTCAATGTTTACCTTTCATTTTGCTGCTTCTTATTAAAAAATGTACTGTATGATTAGTTTTGGTAATAATGTTCACTAAAGAGAAACAGATCAGACTTTGTCTCCTCACTCATCTTTGGTTCCTCAAAAGTTCATCCAGTTGAAGTTGTTCAGTGTATCAATGTGGATTCTTGGAGATGGTCCAGCTGAGAAGAGTTTATGGAAATGATTCTTTATAGCTAAAGCATACTTAAGCTGAGGAATAAATGTAATAAGCAGGTTTGTGATAATAATGTTCAGCTTCTTTTTCACTAAGGGAAAAAGACCTAAACAGGTAAGTCTACTAGGATGATCTATAATTACCTAAAAGATAGCAATTTCCTTAAAAATAGAAGCCAGATCCTCAGTTTAATATCCAAAAATTTGGGCACAGAATTGGTATTTCATGAGTATCTAAAGCTTATTATAAGTTAAAATGAAAAAAATCATTAAATCATACTCCTAAACATTCATAAAGATGAAAGTTATAATCAAGTAATTTATGCCAGTCAGTATAGTATAGAAAATGTATAGAAAATGGATTTTAGAGCTATCCAGCTTTAGTGCAAAGCATGCTTGTCTTTTCAAATAAACACATGATTGTTATAATTTAATTAAATTTATAAGTGTTTATATCCTCATCTGTAAATGCAGATAATAATAGATTTGTTCTGAAAACTGACAGTGCACAATATTTTAATCACAATAACTCATAAAATTATATAATTATGTTCATTACTAGCAAAACAAAATAATATATCATGCTAATTAATTATTAGCAGTAGTTTCAATATTAGTATCTTTAGGATATTAATGTAATATTGAAAGTGTTATAACTTCAAGGGGGCTAGGCGGTAGTGCAGCAGGTTAAGCACACATGGCACTAAGAGTAAGGACAGGCGTAAGGATCCAGGTTCGAGCCCCCCCACTGCCCACCTGCAGGGTGGGTTGCTTCACAAGTGGTGAAGCAGATCTGCAGGTATCTGTCTGTCTTCCCCTCCTCTCTAGATTGCTCTCTGTCCTATCCAACAACAACAACAGTAATAACAATAACAATAATAATAATAACAACAACAATGACAAACAACAGGGCAACAAAAGGGAAAAAATAGCCTCCAGGAGCAGTAGATCTGTAGTGCAGGCACCGAGCCCCAGTGATAACCCTGGAGGAAAAAAAAAAAGTTATACCCTTGATATTAACCTCTAATTCTTTTTTTTTGTTATTCAGTTTTTTATTATTAGTGATTAAAATAATGATGGACAAGATTGTGGCATAAGAAGGGTAAGTTCCACATAATTCCCACCACCAGAGTTTCATATCCTATCCCCTCCATCAGAAGGTTCTCTATTCTTTTTCTTTTTATGAGTATGGACCAAAGATCTTTATGGAGTGCAGAAGGTGGGATGTCTGCCTTCTGTAATTGCTTCTCTGCTGGACATGAACTCTGGCAGGTCAATTCATACCCTAGCCTGTTTCTATTCCCTATGGGGCAGGGCTTTGGGGAGGTGGTTCCAATGAACTCAATGGTGATGTAGTCTGCCCAGAGAGGTCAGGTTGTGTCATGGCAGCATCTGCAACTTGGTGGCTGAAAAAGCATTAAAGTATAAAGCAGAACAAATTGTTTAATAATTAGGAACCTAAAGGTAAGGATATAGCAGATGGGTTTTGGGGTCTTTATGTTGAAGGAAATAGGAAGCCTATTTTAGGTTTATTCCAAGGAGCCTATGACTTCACTAAGCTTTGCCTGAGCACAACAACTAGCATACAGGAAGTTGGTACCAGAGTTGTGAATAGGGCTAGAAAGCTGGATTGGGACAAAGAGTAACTCCCAAATATAAAATTATATAAATACTGTTAATTGTAAGCCCCATCATTCTGACATAGGACCCATGCCTATTCATATTTAGCACAGGAGTCTATGTAACTTCTGTATCCCTGTAGGTCTGAGTTCAATTTCAGTGTTCAGAGCTGGGAACATTCTAGACTACACTCATTTCAGGACCAGTCAACCTCTAGTGGCAGAGAGAGTAGACTGACCCAGCCTCCCTTTGGAGAGTGGGGCAGTTTCTACCATTGTTGTTCACCATTGAGGGCAGGGTCCTGTAGAGGCCCAGAAGAGGGTTTATGATGTTCTTTGTGCTGGTGGGTGATGGTGGAGAGAGGGATCTGTTATAAGCCCCTCATATCTGTGTGGGAATTCCAGGATTCCCTGACTAGGGTCCTGGATGATGGGGTGCCTGGTAGTAACCATCATTTGGTATATGATCTATGTCATGTAAGGTCCTTTGAGAAGCAGGTGATATGACAGGTTGTGCAAGAGACTTCTTGGAGGGAATAACTGTAAGCAATAAAGATGAAAGGAACAGGATAGGGCAGGTGGTACATGTATGGTACTTATAAATAGAGATTAGGCAGGAGGGAGAATTACACGTAAAAAAAAAAAATCTGTTGGGTGTAGTACTAAGAAAGCCTTGAAGAAGGTCAGTGAAGAATTTCAAATACTCCCCAGCTTCAAGGGGGAAGTATCATAAATGTTGAAGTAGGTGTGCAGGTATCTCTCTGTCTTTATTTCTCCCCACTCAATTTCTATCTGTCCTATCTAATACTTTTTTAAAAAGAATCTCAAGGGAGTCAAGCCATAGCGCAGTGGGTTAAGCAAACATGGCGCAAAGCACAAGGATAGGCCTCAGGAGCCCCGTTCCAGCCCCCGGCTCCCCACCTACAGGGGAGTCACTTCACAGGTGGTGAAGCAGGTCTGCAGGTGTCTATCTTTCACTCCCCCTCTCTGTCTTCCCCTCCTCTCTCCATTTCTCTCTGTCCTATCTAACAACGATGACATCAATAACAATAACAATAATAACTACAACAAGGGCAACAAAAGGGAATAAATACAAAAAAAAAGAATCTCAAAGCAAACATTGGAAAAACCAAAGCAGTACTCTCCCTACACCAACCACTTGAGCTTAGAGTCATTGCTGTCACAACTTGCCGATTGTGAAAAACATAAGTACTCCATAGAAAGAATGCATTTATTATTCTTTTTGCTTAGCTGACTTATGTGGCATACCTAAAACACAGGTAAGTATTCAGAAAATGTTCATTCTCCCCCATTCTCCCTAGTTCTATCTAATTTTAACTTTCCCTTAAAAACAGACTACCAATCTTGTCTAAATACATCTTATGTCAAGGATACAGCTAAAAGCTCAATTATTTTAAAAATCTTCACTTTTGCTTCAGCTATCCAATATTTGGCAAACACACTAAAACTGAATTATCCAGATAATGATTCTAGCCATTTTGTTCCTTTATCTTGATAGAAACAGTTGGAAATAAAATAAGACCAGAGAAATGAAAAACAAATCGTATTTGGCATTAGGCTTGTTTTTTCTTGAGGGAACAAAGTTTGCTTTTCTTTGAGATTAAATACTTTATGAGAACGCTATGTCTTGAATACTTCATTCTATTCAAGTCATTGGGGGGTATATTCAAGAAACAGCACTGCTTAGATCAGAGAAGATGAGCTGACTGGGAAAGATAATTATCTTGAGTCTGTTGGAGTTCTTAGAGAAAATAAAAAAATAAAAAATAAAAACCTTCTGAATTCTAGCCCACCGATAAACCACAAAAGGGGCATAGGTTAAAATAATTATACACTCTACAGAGAAATCAAAAAATGAGATTGGCATTCTAAAAAAGAAAATGTTTGATAGTTATGGAGGAAAGATATCTAAATTCACATAATCTTAAAGCGCTTCTTTGTATGCACAGGATTTTAAAAATTGAGCTTGGGAAAAAATATATCTGCTTTTGCTTCTTCTTGATTTTGTTACTTATTTCAGAAGTATTCTGTGACCCTTTCATGAAGAAGGTATCATCTTCTTAGCTCCAAATACTATCCATTTAAACTGGTTATTTTTCAGAGATTTCACAATGTTGTATGATTGTCTTTAGCTACCTTTATATATAAGGAAAACAAAAAGTTTATCATTACTATTGTCAAAAGTTACTCAATAAAACATCTTTTTCCCATGTCTGTTTTATTTGAATCAAGTGGTGTTGAGATCTGTTCTGTGAGGTAGTTGAGAACATACTTCCATTTCTGTGATAAACTGTCTGAAACTCTCAATGGTCCCATTTACAGCAAAAGACCTTTCTTTCAGAACAAAAGTGAGATTATTTGACATAGGCTTCTTTGCTAACTAGTGACATATTTCAAGTTGCTGAAAAATGCAGTGAATAATATCATAATCACCCATATGTCCACAATCTAGCCTTGCCAAATCTTAACTTGTTGCTATGAATGGATCATTTCTAACACCAAAAAGCTGGAATTAGTTCAATATCCTATTATGCCTTTCTTAATCTTTTTTATTTACTGCTGGTCCTGAAATAACCACTAGTATGAGTTTGATATATACTATTCTCACACATTTTTATATTCCTGCTATATATTACAATTTCACAAAAGTAACTCACATCATTTTATAGAGTTTAAAATCTATA
Source organism: Erinaceus europaeus (assembly GCF_950295315.1). Lineage (NCBI taxonomy): Eukaryota > Metazoa > Chordata > Mammalia > Eulipotyphla > Erinaceidae > Erinaceus > Erinaceus europaeus. The sequence goes on along the minus strand of NC_080174.1, from coordinate 74,928,703 downwards.
TAAATGCTATTTCTAGATGCCCACCTATAATTTGCAGGTCATGTTGAGGTACAGTCTTCTTTTCTAGAGGTTATTTTTTTGTTTTCCATCTTTTTTAAATATATAGGTCATAATCCATCCTGCCTCTTTTTATCTATTTGTTCACTATTTAAAATGAATCTTCTTGATCCAGCCATAGTAAATTATCTAGGAAATTGTCCATTAGTTTTAAGTTTTCAAATTTATTAACATGAGGTTACCTATAGAATTACTTTAATCGTTTACATTCTCAGATTTATTTATTTATTTATCTATTCATTTATTTATTTATGAGAAAGGTAGGAGGACAGAGAGAAAGAACCAGACTGGTACATGTGCTGCTGGGAATTGAACTCAGGACCTCCAGCTTGAGAGTCCAATGATTTATCCACTTCGCCACCTCCCAGACCACTGATTCTCAGTTCTTTAATAGTTAAACGTACTTTGTGTACTAATAATTTTGCCTACTCTCTTTCAAGACCAATTTCTCTACTTATGTCTGTACTGGATTCATTTTATTTATTTATTTAGTAGTAGTTTGTCTTTCTTTTTTTTTTTGCCTTCAGGGTTATTGCTGGGGCTCGGTGCCTGCACTACGAATCCACTGTTCCTGGAGGATATTTCTTCCATTTTGTTTTTGTTGTTGTCATTATTGTATTATTTTTATTGTTGGATAGGACAAAGAAATCCAGAGAGGAGCAGAAGACAGATAGGGAGAGAAAGATATTTGTAGACCTGCTTCACCGCTTGTGAAGCAACATCTACCCCTACCCTGCCCCAGTTGGGGAGCCAGAGGGCTCGAACCCAGATCCTTGTGCAGGTCCCTCAAACCCAGATGCTTGTGTGGGTCCATGAACTTCGCACCTTGTGCACTTTACCCGGTGTGCTACTGCCAGGCCCCAAAATGTATCTTGTATCTTTCTATTATTCCTTCACAAATCATACATTTTTGAACTAACGTTTAGAGGGCTTCTTACTACAAAGTTTCATTCTTTTTGTGCTTACTTATCTATCACTAGAGCTACCAAAATAATAATGGTGTGAAATTCTATTATGTTGATTTCTCACTTTGTTGTTTTTCAGACCATTCATTTAACATACATTCAAACTCCAAACTTAAGAACGATAGATCTTAGTAACAAATCATCAGAGTTTACAATTTTGTTTTTACGTGAAGGCTGCCAGATTTTATTTGTGTATACCTATAGTGCTTCACAGATTTAAGTCCTATATTTTATTTATTTTTATTGCCCTTAGAAGGCTCTATGGTAGTAGATATCAGTCACGCAACCATCTATTCAACATCTCATGTCTTGCTCATTTTCTGTAAGACACTTACAATCCTTGACCTTTGTAAATCCCAGAGTGAGTTTCTGGGCTTACAGGCAAAGTTTGCAGAATTTTGCATTGTGTTTATTTGCTACTGTGGAGTTTTTTCTTGTCTACTAAATTATATATTTAAAAGATGTTTACTGTGTCTTACTGAGCTGTCTAATGTGATATATTGACATCAATAGAGACTGAATGAACTGTCTGGATTTTCATAATCTGCTAATAATTCATCTTTCTAGTTTCATGTTTCATTTATTACTCACAGTAGCTTTATAACCTGACCAAAATGACATATTATTTTGCTTACTCTCTTGGATTTCTGCCCTTACTGATCTTTTATGAGCATTATATAATAACCCCCTTGCTCACATGTCACCTCTTTCAGAAATCCTTCCCTCATCAGCCTAAGTAAAGAGATATTCTCTCCCCTGCTGTCTTATTTTGTGTCTCTTTTAGTGCTTGTTGACTTTCACATCTACACTGCTTGTTTTGCTCTTTATCCAACTCCATCTAACTGCCATCATTAAACTGGACAGTTTTGATTGAGAACATGAACTTTGGTTAGTTCATTTGTACATAATTCCAGAAGTAACACTCTTGTTTTTCAGAATGTCAGAACTTATTAAACAAAATAGAAATTAAGCCTCAAACAGAGTCTCAAACAGAGACCACTAATATTAGTGCACTATAGCATGGGCTTGGTAGATATCTGATATAATATATATTTATAAATCTAATCCAATCTTAAAAGCAAAATAGAGGCTTAATCAGCTTTTACTCAAGCACTTTACTGGTGCTTGGCTTATGCATCTCGAATTCTCATGGTAATTCTGCAAAGCAGATGAAATTAAGGTAGTTGCACAAGATCATACAGATGTTCAGGAACAGAGCTGTGATTTGGATCTAGGTATGACTTCCATAGACAACAAAAAGAACATGGACACAAATACTCTAATAGGAAATCTATATACTTTATTAAAATAAATGGTTTTTTTATTCCTTGTGCACAAATGTCCATAAAATTTGAAAGATGCCACTCATTTGTGACTTCCACCAGAGAGTAGCACTGCCTGATGAATTTCCTCCTACTGGATTTTCACAATCTTCTTTGTATTCATCTCAATTATGGGACTTTCATCAGTTGATTTTAATGGTTTATTTAAAGAATTGTCTTCCTATTAAGAAACAGTATGCTAGAAGATAGGAACTTTATTTACTTTTTTGTTGTGCTTTTCCACTCTATTCCCATAAGATAAGAGTAAACATTATTATCAAAATGTTTTACATACTTTTCCCCCAGTCTTAAGGAGATTTGTAACTCAAATTATAGAGGATAAACATTTTTAAATGATCCACAAAAAAGAGATGTGTAGTCTTGGGTAGTGTTGCCCAATCTTACTTGCCTGCAGAATTGTTTGTTAATAAAACACTAACATCTGGTGAAATTAATGTTGAAATTAACCTTATGATATATCATTCTCTATGGCTTTCTTTTTTATTATTATTGATTTAATAATGATCAACAAGACCACAGGATAAGAGGTGCAATTCCCACCACTAGAGTTCCGTATTCCGTCTCCTCCAATGGAAACTTTCCTGTTCTTTATCCCTCTGAAAGCATGGACCCAGTATCATGATGGGCTATAGAAGGTGGAAGGTCTGGCTTCTATAATTCTTTCTCTGCTGGACATGGCATGGTCAGTCCATACTCTTCGCCCTTTTCTATCTTTCCCTATTGGGGCAGGACTCTGGAGAAGTGGGGTCCCAGGATACATTGTTGAAGTCATCTGTCCTGGGAACTCAGGTTGGTGTCACGGTAGCATCTGCAACTTGGTGGCTGAAAAAACATTAAGATATAAAGCAGAGGGTGGAGGGTAGATAGCATAATGGTTATGCAAAAAAAACTCTCATGCCTGAAGCTTCAAATTCCCAGGTCCAAACCCACCCCCTACTACCATAAGCCAGAGCAGAACATTGCTCTGGTAAAAAAAAAAAAAAAAAAAAGATATAAAGCAGAACTAGTTGTTTAATAATCAAGAATCTAAAGATAAGACTATAGCAGATGAGATTTGGGGTCTCCATTTTGGAAAAGACTAGTAAGTCTATTTTAGGTTTATTCCAAAACACCCATGACTTTACTCATTTTCACTTGAGTCTGACAGCTAACATGCAAATGGGATAAAGGCATTGTCTGTGGAGATGATGTCAGAGTGGGAAATAGGACTAGAAAGCTGGATAAGGGAAGAGAGTAGCTACCAAATATGGAAAAACATATAAATATTGTTAACTATGAATATTGTTAACTGTAAACCCTATCGATTAGATCTGTGGCCCATCATGTCTTGCTGTTTTCCCCTCAGTTTTAGGATGATGGATGAATAAAAATAGTGAATGGTGGATAACAGAACCCAGAGTTTTTATAATTCAAACGAGATTTCTTCACTAATTGCTACATGTTCTATAGTACGAGGTAAAGGAAGAGCTGTTAAAGGAAAACCTATTCTTTTGGCAAGAGAGAAGTACCTGGCATTTCTCTGAGATAACTATTCCTGTCCCAAGGATGTGGGAGAGATATCCCCAAAATCCAGAAGTGCTCTTGACTTTAACTTCTCCTTTAGAATTCAGATTATATTCTTTCCAAAGCATAGACGTCTTTGTCTTCCTCTTCTGCTGAGGCAAATAAATCCAATGGCAACTGTAATATTTAGAGATATTAAATAGAAAGGAAAGTGCAATAATTTCTTCAGTACTAATGGTGGCCAAGAGCTGAGGCATGTGGGTCATAAATGATAGGACTATTCAGAGGGAAGCAAAAAAAAAAAAAAATCCTTTGTAGGCAGCTTTTATCTCCCCTTTAAATTTCTTGGTCTGAAAGAGTAGAATCTTTCAGTAGCAGAAGTAGTTGCTATCAAACCACACCTGTTTTTTATATCTCACAACTCCTTAGGGAAAATGGAAAATGAAGATGACTTGGGAAGCTGAGGGGCCCAGCAGCACTATTTAAAAAAAAAAAATGCATGAGGCAGAGGTGCTTCTCTCTTTATAGCCATGGTGGTGTGTCTTGCCACATGAAATGACTCTTGAAAAGTCTCTTTTCAGCAGTCGTAAATGCCTCTCCTGTGATCCTCAGGAAAGCACTCGTAAAACACACTCATGAGGAATTCAATGTTATGTGTCTCTGGAGTCCCCACTATACTATAAATACAGGCACAGACCCATATTTAATACCAGGACATTTGAAGTTGTGCACCCCAAGATTCTCAGTGCTTAGTGCAATTATAAAATGCTTGCTGAGACTTTGAGTTAGGAAGATGCTTGTACTTTTCAAATCTGTTGATTCTGTCTTACTTGCTATGCCTTGGTAAGTAGGCAAACTCTTCAACACAAAATTTAATCTAGGTATATTGTTAGTAACATTCTTTTTTTTTTTTTTTTTTTTTTTTTAACCAGAGCACTGCTCAGCTCTGGTTTGTGGTGGTGCAGAGGATTGAACCTGAGCCCCAGGCATGAGCTTCTTTGCATAACCATTATGCTGTTTTTACCTTTGCCTGTTAGTAACATTTTGAAAAGGAACTGGTCATTGAGGTCATAGGTCATAGGTCAGCATTTGTGTTTTATCCTACTGAAGTCTCATTGTTTGGGCCAGGAGATAGCATAATCACTATGCAAAAGAACTGTCAGAGATTTCGGGTTTAGTTTTGTTTGGTTTTCTTTTGCCTCCAGGGTTATAGTAGTGCCTGTACCATGAACCCACTTTTTCCCCTTTTGTTGCCCTTGTTGTTTATCATTGCTGTTATCATTATTGTTCTTAGTAGTATTGCTGTTGTCATTGTTAGAGAGGACAGAGAGAAATGGAGAGAGGAAGGGAGATAGAGAGGGGGAGAGAAAGACAGCTGCAGACCTGCTTCACCACCTGTGAAGCGACCCTCCTGCAAGTGAGGAGCCAGGGACTTGAACTGGGATCCTTAGGCCAGTCCTTGCACTTCATACCGTGTGCACTTAACCTGCTGCACCACCACTCTGTGCCCGAGATTTCAGTTTTGATCAGTTTTCAGTGCCACCCTGAGGCAGGTCTGAGCAGTGCTCTAGAAAACAAAATTAAAAAACAAGCCCCCACCCACAGTGTTCTCCTTTAGGGACATTACTGTTCACATTTTTTCAGGTAAGTAAAATAGATCCCAGAAGTTTGCTTACAGAGACAGCCATAAGATAACCTTTGTAACCAGGTCTGCAATGTCTCCAAAATCACTATTTCCAGTGGTAGAACAGGTGAGGGTGGAGAGAAGGGTCAATTTTAGGTCACGTTATACCACTGTGGGCATAAGAAGCAAAGGGACATAGCACAGAAGTAGGAAAGGGTCAGACATTATAGTTCCATGTGGAGTGTACTTAGGAGAGTTTGGTTTCATTTTTGAGCTGAAAAGAAAGCCCTGGTGGTGACCTTATTTAGCTGGTACCAGTGGGAGTGGAGGCCAGTGGGCATATGTGAGATACAGCATACCTGGACTGAATAGAATTTGATAATATTTAATTTGATTAGTCGGGGAAGGAATGGAAGACACCCAACTCAAGAATAATGTTTGGGTTTCTGACTGAAGCAAATGGTCTTCCTGGAGATAGAGACAAGTAGGGGCCAGGAGATAACATAATGGCTATGAAATTACATTCATACCTAGAGCTTCCACATCACAGGTTCAGACCCTAACATCACCATAAACCAGAGCTAAACAGCTCAGTAGTGCTCTTGGAGAAAAAGAGAAAAAAGAAAAAAAAAAGGAAGAGAAAAGGGAAGAGAAAGGGAAATATAGAGGATTAATAGGAATATAAAGAGCAGAAAAAGATTTCTGTTCAGATCACTGATTTAGTTTTTATTCAAGTCAAAACAAAAGCTACTAGTATTTCAACCAAAGAGGAATTTTCCACTGGATAATAGTCACAAACATCAGGTTCATATAACTTTCATGATCCTAAGAAATCTTGTTTTGGAAGGCCAGGTGGTAGTGCACCAGGTAAAGTGCACATGGCGCTAAGCGCAAGGACCAGAGTAAGGATCCTGGTTCAAGTTCCCCCCCACCCCATCCCCGCTACCCACAGGTAGGAGGGGTGCTTTACAGGTGGTGAAGCATGTCTGCAGGTGTCTTTCTCTCTCCCGCTCTGTCTTCCCCTCCTCTCTCAACTTCTCTCTGTCCTGTCAACAACAACAATAAAAGTAACAGCTACAACAATAATAACAACAACAAAATGGGAAAAATAGCCTCTAGGAGCAGCGATTCTGTAGTGCAGGCACCCAGCCCCAGTGACAACCCTGGAGGCAAAAAAAAAAAAAATTTTTTTTCATGAGCCCTTTTCTTCATTTTTTTTTTCTTCTTCAGGTTAAAAAAAAAAGAGAGAAACTGTCAGGAAAGTGGCATGAGGTCAGTTACCAGCACTGCACATGCCACAGTGATGCTCTGGTTCTCTCACTTCTCTTAGATAAACACATACATTTTAGAAGATCCAGTAAGATATCTCATCTAGATACCCACTATGCCACATGAGTGACCCAGTTTTAAGGCCTACCCCCTAACACTGGAGGAAGCTTTGATGCTATAATGTATTTTCCACCCCTAATGGTAATTGATTTTTCACAAAGAAGCCAAAAACATCAAATAGAGAAAAGGGAGTTGTTTGTTTTCAAAAAAAGGTACTGGGAGTCTTGGATTAAAACACATAGAAAAATGAATAAATAAAACAGGGCCACCACATATGACTACGCAAAAAAGTCAACTCCAAATGGATCAAAGCCATGAACTTCAGACAAGAAATAATCAAATACATAGGAGAGAATGTTGGCAGAATGCTGTTTTCTTCAGAAACATTTTTGAAATATTGAGCTCATCTAATGGGGCATGGAGTGGGGGTGGTTGAGGAGGAAGACAGTAAAAATATCAATAGGACTATATATTTCTATAACAAAAATATATACAAAGATGTCACAAAAGTCAGCAAACACACACATACACACATACATTATCTGGGGATGGGGGAGGTTGGTGCTGAGTGCATATGTTACAATGAGCAAGGACCCAGGTTCAAGACCCCTGTCCCTACCTACAGGGAAGAAACTTCATGAGTAGTGAAACAGTTCTGTATCTCTCTTCTTCTCTCTAACCACCTCCTTCGTCTTGATTTCACTGTCTTTATCCAATAAATAAATATTTTTAAAAATCATCTGCTGCCTGGGAGGTGGTATTATGGTAGAGCTTTGAACCTGAAAGCACGAGGTTCCAGGTTTTATCCCAAGTGTCACCTGTGCCAAAGTACTGCTCTGGTCACTTTCAGTCTCCTCTATCACTATCATCTATCTATATCGTCTCTATCTAGCAATAATAAATAAAGTAAAGTAAATATTTTATAACAAGCAAATAAACAACCCAACAATTTTCACCACGAAGAACTTTTTTTTGCCTATTTCCATAGTATTGTGGTTATCATATTCACCTCACAAAGAATTTTTATTTATTTTTTAAATTTCTATATGAAATGATGAAACTTATGGTGGTAATCATTTCAAAAAAAATTCAATAATTTTACTGTTTAGTTCAATCATACACAATGTTATTCCAGTGATATCTAAATTAAAATAGGGGAGGATAGTGTGGAGAAAACACGGCTAGAATATTCAACAAAGTCATTGATTATCACTGAAATGGAAAGTAAGACAATGAAACACTCATTCACACCCGTGAGAACATTATACATGAGAAAGGACAAATCAAGTGTTGGTGACAGTATGGAGAAAAAGTAACTATTCTACATTGTTGGTAGGAATATAAATTGGTCCATTCTTCCTGGAAGCACTAGAAATGGACTTACTCTATGATACAGGAAGATAAATCCTTTCCTAAGGAATTATATAAAGAACACAAAAATGCCTGTCTGAAGAGATCTATGGACACTTATTTTTCATAGTGGCATAACTTGTAATTCATATTTTGAAACAACTCAAATACTAGACAAGTGGCTAAGAAAGTTGTGCTACTGAGGTCTCCATAGTGACACACTTGGTAAAGCAGACATATTACTAAGCACAAGGTCCCAGGTTCATACCCCTGGTCTTCACCTGCAGGGGAAAGCTTCATGAATGTTGAAGCAGTGGTGTCGGTGTCTCTCTTCATCTCTTCCATACTCTCCACTCATGATTTCTCTCTGTCTCTGTGAAATAAATAAAATAAAATAAAACAAAAAGAAAGTCGTGGTGTATATACACAATGCCATAGTACTCAGCCATAAAATTTGATAAAATGATGCCCTTTGCTTCATCTTAGATGGAGTTTGAAGAAATTATGTTATGTGGGAGAAAACAACAGGACAAGGATGGGTACCATATGAATTCACTTAATAAAACTTAATAAAAAAAGAAAGAGAACCACAAGGTAAAACTTGGACTGGGTGTAGTGAATTGCAATAAAGCAAAGGACTTGAGGGATTGGAGGGGGGGTGTTGTTGGGGACCCAGTGCAAGAGGATGGAGAACTTGGCTTCATGGTAAGTGTGGTGTGTAGACACTTATTGCAAGGAGATAAGAAACTGGGTCCATGTGTCAACAACTTTCCTATAAACCACTATTTCCCCCAATAATATGTTTTTTTAAAGGCTGGCAAGCTAACTTGGAAGGGAAAGTATATCTGTACATCCATATTTACGTATATCTTGAAGATTAGGTGATACATAAATGACAGATTGTACACACACACATACATACATACATACATATTTATATATGTGTGTGTACGCACACACACATATACATATACATATACATATACATATACATATACATATACATATACATATACATATACATATACATATACATATATATATATTTGTGTATAGAGATGGCCAGCAGATAGATAGATGATAGATAGATAGACAGATATACAGATTTAGATATATCAGGAAGTTGTTTCCGCTGGTAAGCTAGTGTTCAAGAACCATACTTAACCACTAGAAATTCTTGCTGCTAACTACTCTTTCTATTGTGTGGTGATTTCTATCACTGATTCTGCTGAGCCTGGCATCATTGAAACTGCTAAAACTCTGGCACTTGCTACTAAATGGAAAGCATTAGTATTACTTGTGTAGCAATGCCTCCAGATGCTTCATGTCTTTAAACACCTTCCCTTTGCTTTTTATCTGCATGTAAAATCTCCAGTGGGAAGCACATTTGATGTGAAGTAGGAGTCTTGAAGCAGTTATTTATTGTTTAAGTTTTGATGAAAACGGGACAGCAAACACCGAGTTCATAACCAACAGCTATTTAGCACATGCATATTAAGTCTGTGGATACAGACTAGTGGACATGAAGTAAAATGATGCTGAAATGAGTGGGAAGAAAAACCTGTTGATCATCTACAGCTGAAAAAGCAAGATCATCAACATTTTCATCAATTAAAAGGGATAACTGGCAAAGAAGACGGAGAAGACAGAAAGTGAAGGCAGTTAACAGTAGAAAGTAAGAAGGGAAAGTGTCTGTAGACAAGGTGAATGATCAACTGTGTGTAATATTTCCAAAAGACTGAATAAGATAAAAACATAAGGGCACCAGCAAGTTCCACACCATGAATATCATTAGTAACCTTGACAAAGGTAATTTCAGTCAAACACTGTGTGTAGAAGCCAAAAGGTTTAAATGCTTTCTGATTTATTATTTGAAAAAAAAAATCCCATGATATGAGGATTTTAGCCCCAAATTATCTATTGACTGAGGGAATAAAAAAAATCCAGTTTCTGGCAAAAACAAGTTCTAGTCCTGCTGTCTGGAGCATACATGGAATAGTCACTATCCTTCCTTTCTGAGCAACAAATTTGAAAAACAAAAGTTGGTAATCCCCACCCCCTAACCCATACCCCCCACTTTTTTTTTTAATTCTAGCCACGTGCAACTTGGTCCACATGGAATCTCAAATTAAAAAAAAAAATAGACTTAGATACTAAAAGCTCGTGTCCTTTAGGATTTCTCACTTAAAGGCATTCTGAGTGTGTTCAGATGGAAGCCAGAAGTAGGTATGGTCTTCCCATTACCACCTCCCCCAACACTCGTTTTATCATCCTTCTCTTAAAGGGCAGGGAAGACTTTATGCTCTTTATTTAAGGCAGTGGCATGGAACTTTAGATCATTTCTGTCAGCAAAAAATTCCAAGGAAGTGGTCTGCTTACTATGCAGATTTTAGAAGATGAAAGGTCAAATAATAACTGGTGAGGTGAGAGAAACTCCTAAATAGGAAAATGAAAATGCATTGAAAAATGAGGAGTTGTTGTGGAAGGCTAAGTAGCTGAGAAGAGTCCCAGGAGAATACTTCCAGCTGATTCTCAAAAATCCATGGAATTACAGCCTATAAAGAATTGACAACAGCAGGAATATTAACAGATAAAAAGTCCAAAGAATAATATATTTTTTTTTTATCTCTAGGGCCTTAAATTATTTGGGAAAAGCTAGGTACATTTTGTTGTTGTTGTTAACTCCAGAGTTTATCTCTAATATGAGCTGTTAGGAATCTCCTAAATGAACCCAGTTTGAGCCCTTGGCCCCCCACCTGCAGGGGTGTTGCTTCACCAATGGTGAAGCAGGTCTGCAGGTGTCTATCTTTCTCTCCCTGTCTCTGTCTTCCCCTCTCAATCTTTCTCTGTCCTATCCAACAACAACAGCAGCAACAACAATAACAACAACAACAATGAGAAAAAGATGGCCGCCAGGAACAGTGAATTCATAGTGCACTAGTTCTTCTTCTAGTGTTTGCCCTTCTTCCGTTGCCAGTCAACAGCGTCAGGTTGAGCCTGATGTAAAGTTTCGAGACCTCCTCTGAATCTGGAGAGGTGGCAGTCGTTGACTATGTGGGTCATAGTCTGTCTGGAGCCACAGGGGCAGTTCGGGTCATCTCTGGCTCCCCAGCGATGGAACATAGCGGCGCACCGGCCATGGCCTGTTCGATAGCGATTGAGGAGGGCCCAATCATAACGTGCTAGGTCAAAGCTGGGTTGACGCTTGCAGGGGTCTGTGATGAGGTGTTCTTTACCTCAGCTGACTGCCAATTCTATTTCCAAGAGTCTGGAACAGAAAAGTTCAGTGTAGGCGTAGGGCACTAGTGATAACCCTGGAAGCAAAAAAAAAAAAAAAAAAAACTCTCCTAATTGATCTCCTCTATGGTAAAGTACCTATACTTTTCTTTTTTTTCTTCTTTTTTTGGCCTCCAGGGTTATCGCTGGGGTTTGGTGCCTATAGCAAGAATCCACTGCTCCTGGAGGCTATTTTTTCCCAGTGTTGTGATATTATTGTTATTGCTATTGGTGTTGTTGGATAAGACAGAGAGAAACAGAGAGAGGAGGGGAAGACAGAGAGGGGGAGAGAAATATACCTGCAGACCTCCTTCACCGCCTGTGAAGCAACTCCCTGAAAGTGGGGAGCCAGGGGTTTGAATATGGATCCTTAGTTGATCCATGCACTTAGCGCCATGTGCCCTTAATCCACTATGCTATAGCCTGGTCCCCATTATTATTATTCTTTATAAACAAACTATGGTGATTTTACAGAAGCACAAATCTAACTACTTGCTTTAATCTTTCTAATGCTTTTTTAAATTATGCTCAGAATAAAGTGTAAGATCTTTAACATAGTTTACCTTTTTCTTACTTTCCCCCTTCCTCAAACATGTTCTCTCTCTCTCTCTCTCTCACAAACACACACACACACACACGCACACACACACTTATACATACCTAATATTTCAACTATACTAACTATTCTTCCTTTACCTTGTATCCTTTTGCTTTTGCTTAGATTCCTAATCACCAAGACTGTAACCCAGTAGTCACCTCTGCCTACATAATTGATTTGTGTTACTTCCTCACTGCACTATAGATTTCTTTTTTTTTCACTTTTTAAAAAAAAATATTTATTTTACTTATTTATTCCCTTTTTTTGCCCTTGTTGTTTTATTGTTGTAGTTATTATTGTTGTTGTCGTTGTTGGATAGGACAGAGAGAAATGGAGAGAGGAGGGGAAGACAGAGAGGAGGAGAGAAAAGTAGACACCTGCAGACCTGCTTTACCGCCTGTGAAGCGACTCCCCTGCAGGTGGGGAGCCGGGGTTCGAACCGGGATCCTTATGCCGGTCCTTGTGCTTTGCGCCACCTACGCTTAACTCGCTGCGCCACAGCCTGACTCCCTATAGGTTTCTTGAAAACTGTGACTTATTCTCTCTTATAAATCGAGTGGCTAGCAAAATGTATAGTTGTTACGTTAATAAGAATTCACTGAACAAATAAATGGATGAGAAGAAGGACATATGTTAGTGCTGGGGATTCAGTTCATCTTGGATATGTATACTTAAGATATTCCAAGACAGAAAGACCCATAATCATGGTGTTTTGTGAAGATGCAGATATGTCTCAGTAAGACTAGATCAAATGTAAAGTCCAAAGAGAAAGGATGTAAACCCAAGCATGAGTTATTAAATAATAATGTGGTACATTTAGGGGAATACATGACAAAATACAAGGAATAGCTAAAGGAACAGTATATAAGAGGAAGACACAGTATCATCAATTTGAGACCTATAATGGTCTAGTCTAGGTGTCAATCTGAGTAAGTTCTGCCAAGATAACTAGTAGAGCATTATTTCTGAACACATATGGGAGTGTTTCCTGAAGATATTAACAACTGATTTGTAGGCTGAGTAAATGAATCAACTCACCAGTTAAGGTAGGTTTCAATTTGTTAAAGACTTGAATAAAATGGAAAAATGCATTTGCACTACTCTGGAACATACCTCCTTTCCTGCCCTTGAACATCCTGGTCCCTATACCTTGTGCTTACATGCTTAACATGATGGCTCATGGGCTTTTGACTTAGACTCAGACTGATTTCACTGACACTCTTGGTTCTTAATACTTTGTGCTTGGACTGAAACTACATCACTGGCTTTCCTCAGTTTTCAGATTAAAGATCATCATCATTATTATTTTGTAGTTGATTATGAGAGATTGTTTCTTGCTATTATGGAGGCTGAGAATTCCTACAAGAAGGTTTATGACATTATTCTTTCAGATAATAATCACAGGCGGATTTCTCACATTAAATAGAACCAGCTTGTCTGATTAACAAGGCAGATTAGAATAGACAGCATGTGACATTTGAAGTTAAATTCTAAGAGCATTGTTGCTCCTGACTTGCTCTCTTGTGACTCACTTGCACTGAGAAAGGCTAATGAAGTGGAACCTCATATGCAGGTTTGGCATTGAGCAGATTCACTGTTCATTTGGTCAGTCATCTGATATTTTATTATTACTATTATCATCATTTATGGGGAAGATTAATGGTTTACAGTAGACAGTAAATACAGTTGTTAGTACATGTGTAAAATTTCTCAGTTTTCTGCAAAACACTCTCATCTCCAGCCTAGGTCATTCTCTGCCATTATGTTCCAGGATCTGACCCCACCCACCTCTTCTCCTGATGTTCTTTGGTGCATTATACCAAATCCAGCCAAGTTCTGCTTTGTGTTTTTCTTTGTGTTCTTAATTTTTAACCTCTGTCTATGAGTGGATAATTCCATATTCATCTATCTCTTTCTAGCTTATCTCACTTCACATGATTCCTTCAAGCTCCATTCAAGATGAGTTGAAGAAGGTGAATTGGTATGTTCTAGGATGTGACACAGTGGATAAAGCATTGGACTCTGAAGCAAGAGGTCCTGAGTTCAATCCCTGGTACACATGTACCAGAGTAAAAGTCTTGTTCTTTTTCTACCTCTTCCCATCATTTTCATGAGTAAATAATAAAATCTTTAAAAGATAGAGAAGATGAATTCAGCATTCTTAGCTGAATAATACTCCATGGTGTATATATACCACAACTTTTTCAGCCACTCATCATCTTTATGAAGACAAAGGGAATTTGACAACAAATGGAGCTTCCTATTCTGAATTTCTGTTTTTTTGTTAATGGAGCCATCAAGTTATGTTCTTTAACTTAGTAGTTACAGTGATCTCCAAATTCCTCATGTTTCAACTAATACAAAAATAGCCGATGTTGGGCTTGCCTGAGGGTGTTTCTTCACGGGCACATGCTCTCTGGGTTGGAGAGAACTCTGCTGGAGCCAACCTAGGCTGCTGCTTACTCAGTGACACGGGAGAGGAACCAGGAACTCCTGTGGCTGAGCAGGAACGCAATGGAATGCTTTTATTGATCTGCCTTTATACCTTCTGAGACAGAAGTGGCAGGTCGGAAAAAAGGAAATGACTAGAAGAGGGGGCAGAGCAGAAAATGAGTGCAAAGGTAGAAATGTTTTCATCTAACCAGTGGGGATTAAACCAATGCCCGGCAGGCAGGACAGGTCTCAGACAAAACAATGATTATGTAAACAGACCACAGCATTAAGCAATGCAGGGGGCCTGGCGTACTAACCAACAAGCAGATGGGGGAGGAGAGTGTGGAAGAGGGATCATTCTTAAAAAGGTTGTTCTGAGATATCCTTAGACATGCAACTGTGTTCATACATCCATCCCTTTCATTATTTTAGAAAGCTCTAATCTCCCATTAAATTTTTTTAAAAGGGCCAAAAGATCAAATATAAGTAGTGCATGATACTTACATGCAAGAGATCCCATATTCTTCCCTTAGCACTACCAGTAGCCAGAGCTGAGAAGTGCTTTACATACAACAAAGAAACAATTCCTTACACAATATGTGTTCTACTTATTCTTGTGATAACATTATATCAAACACATAATAGATTACAAGGTAAGCTAGACTCAATTTGTATTAAATCAAAAGCATAAAAAGATGCAACAGCAATGATGTCCAATATGTATGGAGGCCCCGGGTAGAATAAAATTTATAAACTTCTGTAGAAAAATAAAGTTAAGTTCTATAACATGTTCACTGAGTAGGAAGGACCAGCACTAAGAAACAAATGGGCTACTTCTTATTTATGCTTTTGAGATTCATTAAACACCTTAGATAGATTTTTTTTTTTTTTTAGTACTGTATTCACACAGCTGGCTTTGTCATGAAAAAGACCTGCGTGCACACAAACATCATAACACTAGGTAGTGGGATAGATGACTGACTTTTATTTTCCTAATAATGTAAGGAAGGAATATTATCACAAATATCAATTGAGTAATAGAACACAATTGGCAGAGTATCAAAAGAACTGATTATTCCTGATGATGCTAAACCTAGAAAATTCCACAAACGTTTATATGGTCTTGAATATGGAGTTATCTTTCTTAAAGAAACAGTGTCAACAAAAATAAGCCGTGCCTTATTAACTACTTGCGTTAATGAATGGGGCAATTCTGTTTAGTATCTAGTCCTGGTGTCATTTAAACTCCAGTATACCTTGCAAATCAGAGAAAGGAAGCAGAGATGTTTTCTGTCCTGGGGTCGAAGTATCAGTCAAGGCCCTGGCAGGAAAATAGATGACACACTCAAAGAGATTATTAGAATGAGTGTCATGAAAGGCTATTTACAGTTAAGGTCAGGGTTAAGGGAACCAATATGGAATGGTGACAGACTCAGGGACTAACAATAATTTGTTATAGCTTCCTGTAAGCATAAAGTCTCCTCCTTGTTTATGTAGAACTGGAAACCTTCACTGTTTCTTTGACCGGGGTGAACAGGGGAAAAAGCTATTGGCAGACGACTGCAAGAGCTTGATTCATAGGAGAGGGGATGCCTGGTAGGAGCTGTACCCACATATGTAGATAAGCAGCTACTGATAAAATGGCAGGGCAGTGGAACTTGTAGAGATAAGTAAGAACAAATGTTCCCAGCGTTCACCCTACATGGGAAAAGTTTCAGATTTTTCAGTTAAAGAAATGCCTATGAAACTTTGGTCAATAAATGTTCTTGGGCATAGTATTTACATATTCTTCCTCATTTTCCCCTGACACCAGGGTTATAGCTGGAGCTCTGTGCCTGTATGATCCCATGCCTAATCTTTTCTAATTATTTATTTATTTATTTATTTATTTTGATCTAGGGTGAAAGAGGACTAGACAGTTGGGGGTTAGGGAGAGACACTTCCAACACTGCTCCATGACTTGCGGGTCTTCCCCTCGTATATGTGAGGATCAGGGACCCAAACCAGTGTCCTCACACATGATAACATGTTTGCTCTACCGAGTGCTCTCATTGCTTAAAGCTTTCTTTTTTTGTTTTTGATATTTATTTTCCCTTTTGTTGCCCTTGTTGTTTTATTGTTGTAGTTATTATTGTTGTTATTGATGTCATCATTGTTGGATAGGACAGAGTGAAATGGAGAGAGGAGGGGAAGAAAGAGAGGGGGAGAGAGAGATAGACACCTGTAGACCTGTTTCACCACCTGTGAAGTGACTCCCCTGCAGGTGGCGAGCCAGGGGCTAGAACCTGGATCTTTACGCTGCACTACTATCTGACTCCCTGCTTAAAACTTTCTCAGTTGTTCACCACTCATCTTGTAAAAGAGAAGCAAGCCAAGAGTGTCCTATGGCTTCAGATGAAAGACTGTATCCAAGGGTGATTTGAAAATAATAAATGATTTAAAATGCCACTTACTTTTGTCGACTTTAATTCTATTATCATGATTATTATCTGTAGAGACATTACATGAATAAAAAATATATCCAGACAGCATCTTGTGACTAAGATTTTATTTTTGCATAAATACATGCTATAATATCTGTCCTCTGCTGACTATCATTGTTAGAATATCAGTGACACCTGTTACTAAGTACAGTGAAGAAATTTTCAGAGAGTACACAGAACATGTCTAAACTTTAAGAAACATGAGGAAACTAATTTCTTTTTGAAAATATATTTATTTGTTTATTATTGAACAGAGACAGATATTGAGAGGGGAGGGAGGAGACAGAGAGTGAAAGAGACAGAGAGACAGCTGCAGTCTTGCTTCACCACACATGAAGCTTTCCCCCTGCAAGTGGGGACTAAGGACTAGAACCTGGGTCCTTGCACACTGTAATGTGCCACTACACTACCTGACACCAGGAAACAAATTTTTCTTTTCTTTTGCCTCCAGGGTTATTCACCTGCACTGCAAATCCACTACTCCTGGTGGCCATCTTTCATTTTCTTTTTTTGATTTTTTAAAATTTATTAAAGAATAGGTAGAGACAAAAAAAATGAGAGGGGAGGGGAGATAGAGCGGGAGAGAAACAGAGAGACACCTGCAGCCCTCCTTCACCACTCATGAAGCTTTTCCCTTGCAGGTGTGGACCAGAGGTTTGAGCCTGGGTCTTTATGGATTGTAATGGGAACACTTAACCAGGTGTACCACTGCTCCTCACCCCCCCCTTTGTTTTAATTGGATAGGGCAAAAAGAAATTGAAAGAGGAGGGGAGGTAGAAGGGGAGACGGACAGAGAGACACCAGGGGACTTGCTTCACTGCTTGTGAAGTAACCCCTCACCCCCCCCAACCCCCCGCAGGTGGGAAGCAAGGGGCTTGAACCCAGATCCTAGCTTGGGTCCTTGTGCTTCATACTATCTGTGCTTAGCCTGGTACACCATTGCCTGACCCTTAGAAACAAATTTACTTATCTTTACTTTAAGTAACTCTGTGTAAAGACTTGGGGAAGTGTTCATTTAGTCAGTTCATAAAGCTCAAATATTAAACATGGCCCAATCCACAGCCATTCCTGCTTTTTGACCTGCGCTAGAGATTGTGTATTAAAACCAGCATTAGAATTTTCTTCAAAATATATTTCCAGGCAGCCACTAGTAGGAAATCCATTCGAAGTGCTACACACAATGAATAATGTGTTGAATTTGATTGAATACTTGAGTATTTACCTGGGCCTCACAATTTTTAAAGAATTTTTTTTTCCCTTTAGTTGCCCTTGTTGTTTATCTTTGTCGTTTTTGTTATTATTGCTGTCATTGATGTTGGACAGGACAGAGGGAAATCAAGAGAGGAGGGGAAGACAGAGAGGGGAGAGAAAGACACCTGCAGACCTGCTTCACCGCTTGTGAAAGCGGTGCATATGGGGAGCCAGGGGGTCTCTAACAGGGATCCTTAAGGTCCTTGTGCTTTGCACCATGTGCACTTAACCCACTCCGCCACTGTCCGACACCCCCTGGACCTCACAATTTATAAAGTTTATAAAGGATTCAGATTAGAGAAAGTCTGGAAAAGAGCAATATTTGAACAGAAATTGGTAATCCTCTCCTTAAAATGAGAAGTTTAGGAAAGAGTACCCTCTAGAATACCCATTAGAAAGGAAGCGGTTCACTGTGATCTCAGAAGAAAGAACTAGTGCCAATGCATACAAGTATCCAACAGATACCCATCAGCTATTTAGGATTGGAAGCTAACTAATATTAATATAATTCTTTTAAATACTGTGTTCACAGAGGCAATAACCTCATAAAGCACTTTTTTTTTCTTTATTGGTGGGATTAATGGTTTATAGTTGACAGTAAAATATAGTTGGTACATGTGTAACAGTTCTCAGTTTTCCACATAACACTCCCCCCAGCCCCTACCTAAGTCCTCTTCCACCATCATGTTCCAGGACCCGAACACTCTCCTGACAACAGAGTCCTTTACTTTGGTGCAATATACCAAATCCAGTCCATGTTCTGCTTTGAGAGCCCATTTCTTGTTGTGTATGAAGTTTTGGGTTCAAGCTTTGGGACCCCCCTGGAAGCAACATGGACAGCACCAACGCAGCTTTGTGGATATGGAATGGTGCTGTGTTGTCTCTCTCTTTAGTTGTCTTCTTCTTCTGTCAAATAAAAAATGATGAGAAAAGGTTGTTCTGCAGTGGGACTGAGCATGCATACATAGGACTCTGAGTTTATTCCCTGACTCCACATGAAAATGGTTATTGAGTTCAGCTGAATGTGGGTGAACCACTATCAGAGATGTTTCAAATAAAGTAATTTCTGATTTAGGAGTTTGGGTAAGCAGAATGATTACTAACGTCTATCATGAGGTTAAGTTTCCATAGCTTTGGATCACTCTGGGTATTCAGTAGTATGCACTAGTCTTCAGAGGTCACTGTAAAGGAAAGTCATTCTGGTTCACTTGGGAATCTTCAGTGGGTATAGAATTGGCAAAGTCCCATGCAATCCATTTGCCAGCTTTATTTTATAGTGTGTCAGCCAGAATGCCCTTAGGCAATAATTTGTGCCCCGGAAATAAAAGCCTGTGACACAGAAAGTTATTGATGATGCTGCCAAAGAGGAATTTCACTTTCAGATCAAATAAGGACTAAATGTAGTAAATCCAGGGCACTAGTTTTTAATAATCAAAAAGTTCTGTCAATGTGGTTTGAAAGAATAAAATTCTTCCTTTTAAAGTTCTGTTTGATGTAACACTTGAAAGTTGAGATGCAATCAATCATTAACAATGTTTAATATTCTCTACCTTCCAGAAATACAATACAGTCAAGGTGCTGAGGTGTGAAAACTGGCCAAGGCTCAATTCTTATATTAGATGAAACCACTTTTGAAGTATCACTTTCTGACCCACATTCAATTTAGCTATTTTTTCCCCCAGCGTATCACCTGTATCCACCACTGCTTATTTAAATTAAAAGGCCTTGCCTGATATGTGGGATCTCCTGGTACATGCTGGGGCGGCGGTGGGGGCGGGAGTAATAGCATATTCATAAAAATGCAAAGCTTGGATTTCCCAATTCCTGTATAAAACGAACCAGCAACAAAATGAGGCTTGAATATCTGCATATCCCCATACAAAAATAAGTTGGTATTTATTTGAATACAGGCAAATGAAGTCCTGGGATGATACTCACTTTCTACTTTTTTGAGGGTGGGGTGAGGCGTAGTGGGCAAACCTGATAGTATAAACTGCCTTATTTATGTCTCTCCTCTACTCTTGGAACAGCTCTTACAAAATAATGGAGAATATAGTATGTTGTGAATTGAATAGAACTTAAAAATGAGTTGTCTATTCTGGACTGTTCATCACATGGAGACACCTTGTTTATTTCTTTTCTTTTATTAAACAAGATTTTAAAATTCTTGATTTTAAACATGATTTTAAAATCTCTAGGCCTGGAGAGATAACATGAAAAAAAATCTAGTCTAAATTCCTTGATCCAGCCTATCCTTGACTTAGGATAAAGTAAAAACAATATAATTGGTTAAGAGTTAAAAGAATAATTTAGTAATGATAAACTTTTTTTTCTGGGGCTCCAGGAGGTGGGACACCTGGTTAATTGTACACATTACAGTGCACAGTGACCCAAAGTTCAAGCCCCTGGTCCCCACATGCAAGGAGAAAGCTTCATGGTCTGTGAAGAAGTGCTGCAGGTGTCTCTATCTCCCTCTTTATTCCACTTCTCTTTAGATCTATCTCTCTGACCTATCAAATAAATAAATTAAGTTAAAAAAAGAGGGAGTCAGGTGGTAGCGCAGTGGGTTAATGTTATGCCCAGAAGTTCGAGTCCCGATCTCACGCACAGAAGACCAGAATCACATGCAACAGCAAGAGTCTTTATTAGCAAGCTTAAGCGTGGGCCGCCAACAGAGGGGAAAGTCTGTGATGGCAATCATTTTTCATCCCACTTTTTAATAGTTATCACAGGGTAGGTACAGGTGGAAATATTTACAAGGAACAAGGAACAGTTGGTTTCTGGTCAACTGCTGTTCTCATTCCTCAATACCAGGGACTTTCCTGCTTATCTCTGATTGGTTGGGTGGTTGGGTTCAGGGTGGTTCTCTGACTTCCTCAGTTAAGCGCATATGGTGCAAAGCACAAGGACTGGCAGAAAAATCCTGGTTCGAACCCTGGCTCCCCACCTGCAGGGAAGTTGCTTCACAGGTGGTGAAGCAGGTCTGCAGGTGTCTATCTCTCTCCCCCCCTTCTGTCTTCCCTTCCTCTCTTGATTTATCTCTGTCCTATCCAACAATGACGACAACAATAATAACTACAACAATAAAAGAGAGAGAGAGATTAAAAGCAAAACAAAACATAAAAAAGCCCTTGTTTTCTGGGTAAGACTAAAATTGAAGAATTTATGATTTATTGAGGGTTTGCCACTTTGTGCAATATAAAATCACTGTGAATATGCTATCAAAACCCATGTGGTAAAAAAAAAAAAGAAAAGAAACAGAAGTCTACAGAAAAAGAGAACACTGGTAGACAATGGGAACTAGAAAGCAAATAATGAAAAGATTCTGTTCTCCTTCTATGTCTGTCTCTCATGCTAACATGTGAGTTACCTCACCAAATATTGATACCTGATTTCACTGGTACCTAGTGATTAATTCAGTCCATGACAGAACTCATTTAACGTTTGTGAATGAATGCTTTCTTCAGTACACTCATGTGGACTTTATGGAATGATAACACTAGCCACTAGAGAACAAAGACTTTCAGAATAAGATCCTTTAAAAGCCTACCTCCAGACTCCAAAACCAAACATTAACTAGTCGTATAACTTACGGTATATATGATTTGTTTTCTATACTTCTTAGCAGCCTTGTTTGTGAAATAGGTTAAGATGGCAATTTAAATATATGATGCTTATCATATGTAAAGTCCTCTGTTATGTTGACTCTTTACTTCATCTTCCCAAGTACATGTGGATGCAGTTTAGGCAACACAGACCTCCCCCCTCCCCCCACCCCTCACCACAACCCCAAAAAAAAAGAAGCTTTGACGTTTTGACTGGACTGTGTAGATACTCAACCTTGGAAAACTTACTGCCATCCCTATGCTTTTAGTTTCTCTTTTGTAAAATAGGGATTCCAATAGTACATAGACTCTTTACTATAGCACACATAGAATGGTGCCTAGTACATAGCAATTATCATTACTACTATTTCTGTATCTTTGCCTTCATTATTATTATTATTGTTATGCCCAGAGGTTCGAGTCCCGATCTCACACAAACAAGACCAGAATCACATGCAATAGCAAGAGCCTTTATTATCCATTATTACCCTTCCATGCAAGGGGAGAGTCTGCGACCCCAATCATTTTTCATCCCACCTTTTTATAGTTGTCACAGGGTGGGTACGGGTGAAAATATTTACGCAGAAAAGGGAACAGTTGGTTTCGGGTTAAGGGCTGTTCTCAATATTAGGAGCTTTTCTCTAACCTCACAATTATCTTCATCTTTATCATTTTTTTAAATACACACCAAAGCACTGCTCAGCTCTGGTTTACCAAGCTTCTAGGAATTAAACCTGAGACCTTGGAAAAGAGTCTCAGGCCTTTTGCATGCCCATTATGGAGTCATTCTTAACCAAAGTACAGCTCAGCTTTGGTATTTGATGATATGGACATTGAACCTGGAACCTCAAAGCCTCAGGCAAGAAAGCCTTTTAGCATTAGTTATGCTAAACTAAACCTTCCCTCTCTCTCTCTTCCTTTAAACAGCACTTGGAATAGTTTGCATATTACCTATGTTTAGCAATTTAAATCAGAAATCATCTTAGTTTCATTTTAGCATATGGGTTTTTCCCTATGTGGTTTACAAAATCATCCTAGCTTTTTTATAGCTCTCATCTATGCCACTCTTAATCTATACCCCTTAATTTCTGTGTTTGAACTTCCATTCAAAGGTGGAAGTGGAAAGTACATTATTGCTTTTAAATTTGATTTAAGCTAGATTTATGCTTCACACTCGTCACTGAAAAATATCATTTAATCTTTTCTACACTATCATGATTACCATGTCCTTACCCAGCATGTTCTTCACGCAAATTCAGGAACTTCTAAAAGTAATTTACCTTTCAGAAACAAAACCAACACCTCCCTTTCCTGGAGGGCTGTGACCAGGACGGTGGTACGCAAGGTCAAGGAGTAGTAAGAATTAGCCAGTGGCTCAGGTGAAGTGAAAAAATAAACTTATTAGAGTTTAGTGAGACATAGAGTGAACAAATGAGGGTAAGGGACAGAGATTTGACGACCAGCATGGTTGGAACCAGAATTATCTAGGAATAGACACCAGAGGAGATAAAACACAAGTCAAAAGGTATTGTAAGTAAACTGGAAAATTTAGGAGAATGAGGAAAATACCTCACCAGCTACTCTCCCACCCATACCTCCCCCCCCCACACACACACACCCACAAACAATCAGGTGACATGTTCCTACACATGGCTAGACAGTAGTCAGAGAGTCAAAACCATGAAAGAGTTAATATAACACCTCAAGTAACTCTGTGATTGGCCAATTCATTTACCTGTCACACTGTGACTTTCATAGATGAAAGCTGGAGTTACTGTGTCTTGGGAAATAGAATTCTTAAATTCTCAGGTTAGCAGCCAGCCGAAGGTGATTAATTTGTGCCACATCACCTCCTTCCACATGTGCACACATAATTCATTGAAAGTAACCTATTTTACTAGTTTACTACCTTTACTAGTTTTACTATTTTACTAGTTGTTATTTTTTTTAAAAAAGTGTATTAGTGATTTAATAATGATTAACAAGATTGTAAGATATCAGGGGTACAATTCCATACAGTTTCCACCCACCAGAGTTCCCTGTGCCACCCCTTGCATTGAAAGGTTCCCTATTCTTTATCCCTCTGGGAGGAGTATGGACCAAAATTCTTTATGGGGTGCAGAAGGTGGAAGGTCTGGCTTCTGTAATTCCTTCTCCACTGGACATGAACATTGGTAGGTTCATCCATAACCCCAGCCTGTTTCTATCTTTCCCTATTGAGGTAGGGCTCTGGAAAAGTGAGATTTTAGGACATATTGGTGAGGTCATCTGCACAGGGAAGTCAGGACAGAATAATAGTAGTGTCTGTGGCTGAAAGGTGGTAAGATATAAAGCCAGATAAATTGTTTAATAAACAGAAACACAAAGGTAGGGATAAAGGAGATGAAATTAGGGGGTTTCAGGTGGGATGAAGTTAAGGAGTCTTTTTTAGGTATGTTCTAAGGGGTCCATGGCTTTAGTAATTTTTGCCTGAGCCTGATAGTTACCATGCAGGTAGGCTAAAAATATTGACTGATAGCAGTTGGCAGGGACTCAGAGATCACACAGGTTCCTGTGCTTAATATGAATATATATGGGCCTGAGGTCAGATCAATGGGGTAAACATGTCACAGTATTTATATGCTGTCCTCATGTCCTTTGTCGCCTGAAGTTATACTCACAATGGTATTTCTACAAAAGTGTTATAGGGAATGTATTGTTACCCCTTTTCTTCCACTGAGAAAACTGAGACTTGAGATGGTCAAATATGTAAGATGGAAAATTCCTCTTTCCCCTTGAAAAACAGGACCTAATCAGTAAGCCACTAGTTGTTTACCAAGACCCAGCATACAGGCAAGGCTTATCAGGACCTTTGCACAAGGAAACTGTTTACCAGAAGGTTGCGGCTGACGGCGGGAGGATGTGGTGACCCTACTCTGGCTAGGGTCTATTGGTTGTGTGGTTTTGCAATGTTTGAAATTAGCCCGCGCTTTGCTTTGAGTGGATCCCACTTTTTGCTAGGTTTGAAATGATTGGATTCCACGTTTTCTATAGCATATTATTGGATATAGATTGATAAGGTGATGCATTCCCCCTCCCTGAGTGTATTCAGAAATCCTATAAATTGTGTGGTTTGAGCCCTGTTCGGGGTCGAGCCTGGTGGACTGCTGTCAGTCACCTCTCGACCCGGATTTGAATTCGTGAATAAACATCTTTTGCTTCCTTGCAGTGAATGGTGGTTTGATTTTGCTCATTAACATTTGCAGGTCCCACCGAGATCTCCTCAGATGGGGATTCCTGAAGACACCGCATCCCGGGTCTGGACCCTAGGAGGCCTTGGAGGCTCTGCCCAGTGCCGGTAAGTCAGGCCTGATTTTGGTGCATGGTATACCATTTTTTTGTGACGTTTTGTCCCCGCAGGTTTGGTAGAGGCCTGTGGATTGTGGGACGCCACGGTAATCCCAGCCTCAGCACCAAAGGTGACGGCCTCTTGGTTGCAGCCAGGTTGCCAACTGCTTCAGGAGGAAGTAGGTTGAGGTCCTGGGGGAGCAGAAAGTTACTGGTTGGCTAGGGTCTAGCTCCTGAACTAGTGTGGGGTGTGCCACGCCACACTATAGCTGGGTGAGGCCCAGGACTGAAGTTTGACAGACTGTTGGGCCTCCTAGGGTCCAGACCTGCACAAGTCAGGCACCAGCACATAACCAGGTCAGGCAGGAGGACTGAGGCCATCGCTTAGTCAGGGGACTGAGGTCAGGCGCTGGTTCGACGGTATTGCAGCCACCAACAAGGGCTGCAACAGGGAACCGCACTGCCCAGGGGGTCTAGGGGCTTTTTGTAGCAGGATTAGCTCCTAGTGTCTGGCTTTGCTGCTGGCAGCGACCCCGGGGAAGGGGAGCCTATCGTGGCAGGACCAGCTCCTCCTCTCTGTGTCTGTGCCTCTCTACTGTTTGTTTTTGGCTTCTGTTCTTCTCTCTACTTTGGCTATTCACGAAAAGGTTGACCTTGTTAGTGCAACTGATGGGGTCTGGCCAGAGCTACTCTCCGGTGACTCCCGAAGGCCTGACTTGCAACACCTTAGCAGCGGCAGCCAGTCAGGTAATCGCCCCCTCTTGACTGAATGAATGGTCTGTTGTGAACATTTGTGTGTGTGTTGTGTGCCTCATGGTCAATAGACTATGGGGCTTGATTGGGCTCTAACCTGCGTGTCTGTGGAGTCATTTCAGCTCAGTGGAGATTCTCAATTTATTGAGACCGAGGCCGGGGATCATACAGCTACTCCTAAGCAAAGACTCCTGAAGGCTCCACAATGGGCCTGGCCAGGCAAGCACAGCTGACTGCCTGTCCCCCATAGTGGGGCAGTTCTTCTCCCAATCTCTAATAGACTTTTTTGAATCTGTGTTTGTATGTCCGTGTGATTAAGCATCAAGCAAGCTGGAGTCCTCATCGACTGAGGCTCTGTGCAACCCCAGTAAAGGAGAAGGTCCTAAGTGGACACCCTTTGGGTTAGTTGGGGGAGAGCGGGAGAGTGAGAGGGATTGTGAAAGTGTGTGGTGAGCAGGACAGCGGGTAAGGACAAGGGTGAAAGGGATGCTTGGGTTGATTGCTGGAGTCATTGTTGTACTGTTTGTCTTTCTTCTGTTTCATTTTGACAAGATGGGACAGAGCCAGTCCAAGGACTGCCCGCTCAGGCCCTTTGAATGTTTAACTAAGAATTTTTCAGATTTCTCGAAGAGAGCCACTGGGTTCTGAGCCCAGGTGGACGCCTTCACACTGAGGAAGTTCTGTGAAAGGGAGTGGCTAACCTTTGAGGTTGGCTGGCCTGAGGCGGGGAGTCTCGACCTGGGAAAGTGCGTAGCAGTGCACGATGTGATCTTTGGGAACCCTGAGCACCCAGACAAAATGCAATACATTGAGGTCTGGATGGGCATTGTTCAGGACCAGCCAAAGTACTTGCGAGAGTACAAAGGTGGTCCCAGAGGGAAGGAGAAGGCTAAGAGCAGATCGGGAGTGTTTGTGGTTGAGAGCAAGCAAAGAGACAGGCTTCCCAGGAGACCTACCACTCCTGTTCTCCCCAAAGCCCTCGAGTCCCCTCCACGAGTAAGAAAGTGGAGAACGAGACCCCTACTCCTTATGCCAATGCCCCAAGGGCCACCACCCCTGAGGGGACCCTCCAGGTACCTGATTCCACCTCTGGGTCCCCATCAGGAGTCCTGAGCTCACCTCATACTAGAGCAAGGACTGCTTTTGGACTAGAGCCTGCATTGGTCAGGACTTTTCCTTTGTAGGAGGTAGGGGAATCAGATGCAGGAGGATGGCCCCTGAGGATTTACATCCCTTTTAGCACTTCTGACTTGTATAACTGGAAAAACCAGAACCCTCCTTTTTCTGTCAACCCAGAGGGGGTGGCAACCCTACTCGAGTCAGTTTTTTACACTCATAAACCCACTTGGGATGATTGTCAGCAGCTGCTGAATACCCTATTCACCCTGGAGGAAAGGGAGAGAATAAAAGTAGAAGGGAAGAAGCAGGTTCGGGATCACAGGGGGGAACCGGCTACTGACCAGGGCATGATAGAGGAGGTACTCCCCCAATCTCAACCAAAGTGGGGCCTCAACATGAGAGCCGGATACGAGGCCCTCACCAGGTACCACCAGACTCTATTACAGGGTATCCAAGCCGCGCCCAGAAACCCACTAATTTATCTAAGGTGGCCGAGTGTAAACAGGACTCGGATGAGAGCCCGACTGCCTTTTTGGAGAGGTTATGTCAGGTATACTGAACCTGGACACCCATAGACCCCAGGGCCCCCAAGAATGGGCAGGCAGTCATTCTCCAGTTTGTGGCCCAATCAGCCCCAGACATTAGAAAGAAGTTACAGAAGTTAGAAGGTTTTGAGGGGAAGTCTCTCTCTGAGTTGTTGACAATAGCCCAGAAAGTTTTTGACAATAGAGAGGACCTGGTGAAAGCCACTTTAGAATTGAACAAAAAGATGGCGAAGGTCCTTTTGGCCAGGGAAGGATCCAGGCTGTCCTGAAGATCCCAACTCCCACTTCAAAGAGACAAGTCCAAGAATTTCTGGGAGTGGTGGGCTACTGTAGGCTATGGATTCCAGGGTTCACCGAGCTAGCAAAACCCCTCTACACTTCCACTTGCGGAGGTGATACACCTTTGAGATGGACTGAGATGGAGGAAAGGGCTTTCCTGGCACTGAAGAAATCTCTGGTGAGTGCCCCTGCCCTGAGCCTCCCCGATCTTAACAAGCCATTCCAGCTGTTTGTAGCAGAAAATGCTGGTGTGGCCAAGGGGGTACTTACTTAAACCCTGGGACCCTGGAAGAAGCCTGTTGCCTACGTGTCTAAACGATTGGACCCAGTAGCAGCAGGTTGGCCAGGGTGCTTGAGGACAGTGGCAGCAGCTGCCCTACTGGTGAAAGAGACTACCAAGCTGACTTTTAGGCAGACCCTAGGAATTGCCATGGCCCACAACCTGGCCAGCCTACTTCACTCCCCTCCGGACCGGTGGATGACCAACTCTCGGGTCACCCATTATCAGGTACTGTTGTTGGACCCACCTCACATTACTTTTAAATAGACTGCAGCTTTAAATCCAGCTACCCTGCTCCCCAACACAGGAGAAGATGTCACCCATGACTGTGGAGAAATCTTGGAAGCCCTGACCTCTTGAGAGCTGACCTGATGGATGTCCCACTGCCGGATGCACAGGAAACCCTCTACACGGATGGAAGCAGCTTTGTGGAGGACGGTGTACGGTACGCTGGCACCGTGGTGGTCACGAGCCAGGAAGTCCTGTGGGCTGAATCCTTGCCACAGGGGACATCAGCCCAAAAGGCAGAGCTGATCGCCCTCACTCAAGCACTCAAGTGGGGAGCAGGGAAGAAAGTGAATATATACACCGACAGCAGGTATGCCTTTGGTACCATCCATGTCCATGGGGCTTTGTACCAAGAGAGAGGATTGCTGACGGCTGGAGGAAAAGATATCAAGCATGCCCAGGAAATATTGGCCCTGCTAGCAGCTGTTTGGGGGCCAGAGAAGGTTGTTGCCATCCATTGTAAAGGACACCAGAAAGATGACTCAGAAGTCTCGCAGGGTAACCGGTTGGAGGACCAGACAGCCCGGGAGGTGGCCCAAAGACTAGTGGGGACCCAGGCCCAGTTGGTAGTGGCTACACCAGAAGAAATTATCAAAGAGAAGAAGCCTGAGTACTCTAAACAAGAAGAGAATCTGAGCCAGAAGCTTGGGGGAAAACCCAAGAAGGAAGGTTAGATCATCCTGCCGGATGAGAAAATTCTACTGCCCCAGTCACTGGGAAGTCAGGTGGTCACTCAGACGCATCAAGGTACCCACTTGGGGGGAAACAAATTGGCTGAGCTAATCAGTAAATTCTATTTGATAGTTGATCTGCACAGGATTTCCCAGGGTGTGACAGGCTGTTGTGACTCATGTGCCAGAGTCAACACTAATCCAGTGCAAGTGAAGGAGCCTGGAACTTGGTGGCAAGGAGAGGAACCCGGAGAACACTGGGAACTAGACTTCACCGAGATGCCTGTAGCTCGAGGAAGATATAAGTACCTCTTAGTTATGATAGATACCTTTTCAGGATGGGCTGAAGCCTTCCCAACTAAGAAAGAGACTTCCCAGGTAGTGGTGAAACAATTGGTCTTTGAAATTATTCCTAGATGTGGGCTCCCTTATTCACTGGGGTCTAATAGTGGTCTGGCATCAATTGCCAAGGTCACCCAACAATTGGCTGAAACTTTAAGAATTAAGTAGAAATTACATTGTATCTATAGCCCCCAAAGTTTGAGACAGGTAGAAAGAATGAATAAGACTATTAAAGAAAGCTTAACCAAGTTAAAAATAGACTGGTGGGACTGGGTTACTCTTTTACCCTTTGCTTTTCTTAAAAGTAAGAACACCCCTTATGTGTCTGGATTCACCCCTTTTGAAATTATATATGGCAAGCAGCCAACCCTGGTACCCCGGGTTGAGGCTGTAAAATTGGCTGAAGTATCGCATGGCAGTCTCTTTAAGTCTTTACAGGCCTTACAGGTAGTGTGAGGGAAGGCACAAGTCGCTGTCCAGGACGTGAAACCTGGAACCCGGAGGGAGGAGAGCCGAGGCCGCATCCCCTTGTTTGAGCCTGGTGACTCTGTGATGGTAAAGAAGTTACATCCTGACCACCTCGAGGCCAGGTGGGAAGGACCATACACTGTGATCCTGAGTACACTGACTGCTGTAAAGGTCACCAGAAAGCGCCACTAGATTCATCACACTCATTTAAAGAGGGCAGTTGCTGAGCCCACTGAAACAGAGGACTCAAGATAATGGTCTTCAGGACTAGATACACTGATATTCCATCAGAAAAAGAAGATGAGGACAGTGAATCAAAGATTTGATTCTTGGCTAAGACTAGTGGGGAATGTAAGATGGAAAATTCCTTACTCTTTCCCCTTGAAAAACAGGACCTAATCAGTAAGCCACTAGTTGTTTACCAAGACCCAGCATACAGGCAAGGCTTATCAGGACCTTTGCACAAGGAAACTGTTTACCAGAAGGTTGCGGCTGACGGCGGGAGGATGTGGTGACCCTACTCTGGCTAGGGTCTATTGGTTGTGTGGTTTTGCAATGTTTGAAATTAGCCCGCGCTTTGCTTTGAGTGGATTCCGCTTTCTGCTAGGTTTGAAATGATTGGATTCCACGTTTTCTATAGCATATTATTGGACATAGATTAATAAGGTGATGCATTCCCCCTCCCTGAGTGTATTCAGAAATCCTATAAATTGTGTGGTTTGAGCCCTGTCGGGGTCAAGCCTGGTGGACTGCTGTCAGTCACCTCTAGACCCGGATTCAAATTCAAACCATCTTTTGCTTCCTTGCAGTGGATGGTGGTTTGATTTTGCTCACTAACAAAATACTTCATTTAAAGACACTCTATTAGTGAGTCACAGATTGAGAATTATAACCCAAATGCTTTAGAGCAAATCCTATCTTTTGCTTCATGTATATGCATCCTGCTCATACAATGATCAAGTTTATTTTCTTTTATGCAGTTAATATACTTTGATAGTAATATACAAAATGTAGTTGTTGGGACCATGTGTAAGCCTGATAGAGCTTAGGGAGAACTCCCCCCCCCCCCCCGTCCTTGGATGGAGGTCTGAGAAAATAATCTCTTGGTAAGTCCTTCTCAACCGAGGTGAGCATAAGGGGGGAAACTCAGACTTGGTTCTTTCCTTCTTGACTCTCAGGCCCACAGAAACCCCAGTACTTCCCTCCATTAACTGCAGGCCACATGGCCGCAGATTCACTTATTCAAAGTCACCTTCTGATCACAGAGCAACACACTTTATCACACACTTGCTTCATTATACACCTCAGACCCCAGACAAGAGAAATTCCAAACTATATGGCCTTTTGATATCCATCTTCTCTCTGTCTCACCCTACGGGTTTAACCCCTATACTTATCTTATATACCTTTGGATAATTAAGTTGCTTGCGTCATGGAGAATAACTGTCTTGTATCTCATCAATTCCTGTCATACCAGCCCCCTACCTTAGGGGCATGCCAACTGTTAAGAAACCTGTAATTTCTGACATATTTCAGTAATACTCCCTTCGTTTGTTTTTCTATTTAACTCATGTCTGTCTTGCTAATAAACGAGTTCCGAGTTCCAAGTTCCGAGTTCTGAGTTCTGAGTTAACACGCTGAGGAGCTCCCTGGTGTCTTTTACTTCGTGTCACCCCTGTTGTGAGTGAGAAAGAACCAGTTCATTACCTTTCCCCTGGAAGATCACCCTAACCAGAGAGAGAGACCCCGAAAGTAGTCTATAGATAATTTTAAAGAATAAAATTATCTTACAGGGGGTCAGGTGGTAGCACAGTGGGTTAAGTGCAGGTAGTGCAAAGCGCAAGGACTGGTGTAGAATCCGGGTTCGAGTCCCCAGCTCCCCACCTGCAGGGGAGTGACTTTACAGGCAGTGAAGTAGGTCTGCATGTATCTGTCTTTCTCTCCCCCTCTCTGTCTTCCCCTCCTCTCTCCATTTCTCTCTGTCCAATCCAACAATGATGACATCAATAACAACGATAATAACCACAACAGTGGTGAAACAACCAGGGTAACAAAAGGGAAAAAATGGCCTCCAGGAGGAGTGGATTCATGGTGCAGGCACCAAGCCCCCACAATAACCCTGGAGGCAAAAAAAAAAACAAAACAAGAACATATATATATCTTTCATACCACCAATTCTATTCCTAAATTCTTCTAAATAAATAAAGTTCCAGTTGCTCAGAAGTACCGATGTTTATGTTCTCTATGCACTATTGCGACAGAAAAGTATATAAAAAGAAAGATTAAAAACCAGCCAAGATGAATCGGACTATACTAGTATGATGATCTTGAGCAATTTATTGATTTCTCAGTGTCATTTTCTTTTGTAGAAAATGAGATTAATATGCTTTACTTCACTGGGTGGTAAGATGTTAAAATTCTATATTTAGTCAACAAATATTAACTCATCATCTCTTCTGTTCCCTGAAATGACTATCTCTGGCTGCTGTCAATAAAGAAACACTTCTCAGGAAAAATCATATTCAGTCCATAAAATTCTCCAGCTTTCAATTACAATCTTGTAGAGAAGACTGAATCCTGCTTTTAAATACCTTAATATACAACAGCATCTTCTGGAAAGAGT
Organism: Erinaceus europaeus; assembly: GCF_950295315.1. NCBI lineage: Eukaryota > Metazoa > Chordata > Mammalia > Eulipotyphla > Erinaceidae > Erinaceus > Erinaceus europaeus. The sequence continues at coordinate 74,896,191 of NC_080174.1, read as the reverse complement.
TGTGATCAAATCAGCATTCAACTTAATTCCCTTTGGTGGGTTCATTCGTCAAATATGAATTGAACCCACAAACTGTCAAAACCTTGAAAAGAAATATAATTTCAAAAATTAAACTGTCCAGCCACATAAAAAACAAATCTAACCTCATATTTATTCAACTTCAGATACAGAGAAATGAAATAGAAATATGAGTTATACAAGAGAGGAGCCACAAGCCAGCTTGCAATATTTTCCAATGATTTTTATAAGAGTTGTGGAAAACATATTGAGTTGCAATTTGATTTTAGTCTTAGCAGTGTGTGTGTGGTAGTGTTCCTCACAAAGTTTTCTAATTCATTTTTTCTGCTATTATATTGTAAAATCTGTGATTTATCAGTTTTTCATGGTCAATTAAATTCAGAAGGAGACTGAGACATGATCTGTTGTTTTCGACAGGTTATGTTGTTTTCACCGGGCTAGCTTCACCAGGGATTCATGGTTGAGCTGTAGGCAGTATCTCTTTATTCATGCAGGACGCAGCACAATCTAAGACGAGTTAAGCTAAACTCAAGGTACAGTACTCTAAAACTCACAATGCTGTCTTTATATATATACTTCCCAAGTAGGGTGGAAACAGGATGTGACATAGAGAGGGTGGAGAGAAAAGTGACTGGTGAAAATCAGGGTGTGACAAAGAAGGGATCAGGGTGTGACAAGGAGGGGGAGTGGAGCAAAAACATATCATGAAACAGTGGGGATTGAACCAATGCCCTGGAGGGAGGTGCTTGTTAACAGCGGTTATGTAAATAGAATGAAGTGGTTATGTAAATAGAATAGTGTTAAGCAGGGGGAATTTAAACCAAATGAAACAGAAGGGGTCTCATGCATACCAACAATGATCTTAGGCCTTATACAGCTCAGTGCAGGCAACATGTCTTCCATGTCCAAGAGATGAGTATTTCGTGCTTGACGGAAGAAAAAGAAGAAAAAATGACAGTAAATGATTATAAAACAGTCTACCTCACAGAGGTTGTTACTAAATTTCTTTTGAATGTTTATTTTTTTAGAAAGCTGGCATTTGACATTCTAGTCACAGTTCTCAAGGTTACATTCCTTTGGATAAACTCTTTTTCCTTTGATTTTCCTCTGCTAGCCAAAGTCTTTGAATAAGATTCCACCTGCAAGTTCTTTTTTGTCACTTCTTTACAAGCTATCCTTATTTTTAGCTTTAGCCATCAAATCTATATTGAGAAAGTCTATGCTGCAGTTCAAAACCTTATTGAGTATCAGAAATTATAGACCTAACTAGGCTTATTGCTAAGAGTTATGTAGCTGGTAGAGAAACCTCAAAAGACCAGAGTTTAGATAAGAATATGATCAGGATTAAGTGACCAAAATTTGAAGAACATAGTGTCAGACTGGAGGAAAATATAGTCTACACAGAGAACTGCAGAGATCAGCAGAGAAGTCATTCAAAAATTTGCTTACGTTCTACTGTAAGTATGCAAGAAAGAGAATCATCCAAATTGGGAAAGAAAGGCAGACTGGAATGAAATAGTCCATGTTCCCATTAAAAATAGTAGGAAAATAAGGTAATAGCTAAATCAAGTTCTCAGAATACTAGTGAACTAAAAGAGTCCTAAATATATAATGTCTTAGCAAATCATGGAAGACTCAACTGATTCCGAAGAACTCAATGATATATCAAAATAAAATTTAAAAAAACTATATAAGTAACTACAGCAAAATTCTGAGCTTATCAATGTAAAATCACAGTATCTGTTAACCTATGTAAAAATTGTCTTGTACTCTGAGGAGCAGGATAATAGTCCACAAGCAAGAGAAAAAGCAATCAATAAAAATAGATCTGTAAGTAACCAATACAACAAAACTAGCAGCCAAGAAAGTTAAAATATATGCCCTATATATGCAAGAAGATAGTAATAAATCACAAACAGAAAGAGGAGAAAGATGCAAAATATAAAAATAAGATTTAATGGCTGGCAAGATTGGTTACCTGGATAGTGCACCTGTTTTTATCATACAAACAACCCAAGTTTAAGTCCTGCTTTTGTAGCACTGGAACAATCTTTGATGCTTTGGTATATTTTCCTTTCTTCTTCTGGCTTTCTTTACCTAAAAACAAAAAAGTCATCTGTGAGCGCCTTGGTGATAACAAATAAAATAAAATTAAAACTCCAAAGTTGGAATGACAAAGTAGCTTGTTTTTACCATGTGTTCAAGCCCAACCCCCAACACAATGAAAGATACTTCAATGCTGTGATCTATATGTATATGTATGTTAAGATGTCTTTTCAGAGTGATAAATATTTTTTGTAATTTTTAGATATTTATTTTCCCTTTTGTTACCCTTGTTATTTTTATTGTAGTAGTTATTATTGTTGTTGTTACTGATATCATCATTGTTAGATAGGACAGAGAAAAATCGAGAGAGGAGGGAAAGACAGAGAGGGGAGGAGAAAGATAGACACCTGCAGACCTGCTTCACTGCCTGTGAAGCGACTCCCCTGCAGGTGGAGAGCCGGGGGCTTGAACCAGGATTCTTATGCCGGTCCTTGTGTTTCGCACCACCTTTGCTTAACCCTCTGTTCTACTGCCTGACTCCCTCAGAGGAATAAATTTTCAGTGAAGATAAAACAAGACAGAGAGGGTGAGAGAAAGATAGACACCTGCAGACCTGCTTCTCTGCCTGTGAAGCGACTCCCCTGCAGGTGGGGAGCCGGGGGCTCAAACCGGGATCCTTATGCTGGTCCTTATGCTCTGTGCCTGCACTTAACCTGCTATGCTAACCGCTCAACTCCCCAGTGTTTCCTTTTTATAAATAAATAAATAAATAAATATATACATATATATATATTTTAAAAAGAAGTTATGGAGTAGAGCCTCAATGGAATACTGATTCACAAATAAAATGACGTTGTGTCTTTTGGCACAAAATGGATGGAACTGTTGAAACTGGAGGTGATTAAGTTTAGTGAAATAAGTAAAAAGGTGAGAGACAACTACCAGATGCTTTCATTCATATGTGAAGTACAAATAATGAGCGCAAACAGATTTGCAAAAATCAAACTACCTTTCACACTTTGTGTGAGCTAAGGGGGGTTGGTGGGCACAGAACTTTAGTGGGGGGAATAGTATGAAATTATAACCTGAAACTTATTTTGTAAACCAATATTGATCACTAGTATGATTTAAAGTGAAGTAAAATAATGGTCTCAAAATGGCATATGCTTTTATTTAATAAATTAGGAAGTAAGAACAGATGGATTTTTGTATAATTAAATGCATTCATTTTAAATGTTCAGTTCATGGTTAATGCTAAATATATGCAATCATGCACATACAAGATAATCACCTCCAAAATGTGTTTGTACCCTTTGCAGTTACCACCACTATCACTCACACCAGTGCAGGGAAATAATTCATCTATATTTTTTGTTTGTTTGTTTGTTTGTTTTAGAGGTGAAGCATGTTGAGATGGTACTTGTTGCATTGATTAGGTTGGAATCAGTAGATGCAATATCATTTGGCCTGACTTGAGAGAAGCGTGCAGGGAAGTGAGCCCCACCCCAGAGGTTCCAGGATTGGGAGAAACATAGGCTCTATAGACAAAACGGGAGATTCCTGTTGTCTTAGGGTTTAAGAAGACAATAGGGGAGTCGGGCGGTAGGGAGTCGGGCGTAGTGCAGCGGGTTAAGCGCAGGTGGCGCAAAACGTAAGGGCTGGCATAAGGATCCCAGTTCGAGCCCCTGACTCCCCACCTGCAGGGGAGTCGCTTCACAGGTGGTGAAGCAGGTCTGCAGGTCTCTCTCCCCCTCTCTGTCTTCCCCTCCTCTCTCCCTTTCTCTCTGTACTACCCAACAACGACATCAATCATAATTATAACAATAAAACAACAAGAGCAACAAAAGGAAATAAATAATAAATATTTAAAAAATCTTTAAAAAAAAGAAGACAATAGGTATTATTGCAATAATCACATTGCTTGGCAATTGAGTTAACTTTGAAGAATCCCTTTGTTAGCTCATCTATTTTTCTTATAATCTATATTATTGACACCAGGGTTATCAGCCTGCACTAAGAATAAATGGCTCCTATGGACCATTTTTTTCCCTTCTACTTTATTTGATAGGACAGAGTTCAATTGGGAGGGAATGGGCTCATGAAGAAGAGGGAAAGGCATCTGCAGACCTGTTTCCTCTCTTGCGACACTTTCCCCTGCATGTGTGTACAGGGGGCTTCAACCTGGGTCCCTGCTCATAGTAATAAATTGGGTGTGCCAACTTCTCTCCCTCATCTGTTCTTGATTACTATAGTTCAATTCTCCATATTACAGGATTTTATTTAAAGAGATTAATATGATAATAATTTATATTTGCCCTTCTTTCTCAATATGCTTATCAGATCCATACTGTAATATGCACCAGCAAATTGTTTCATTTTACTGCTGAGTAATATATCCCATTATATGAATACAACAGAATCTGTTCACCTACAGATGGACATTTAGATTGCCTCCAATTTTTGTGACTGAGAGTAAAACTGTTAACACTTGCGTACATGTCTTGTGTGAACATATGCTTTCATTTCTATTTTGTTGAATACTGAGGATAGGAATTGTGGGACATTTAATAGGCATGTTTTTCATTTTATAAGAAACTGTAGTTATTTCTCCAAAACAACTTCACACTTTTATCAGCAACATATGAGATTTCTAATTGTACCCTCTCTTCAGATGCGCTTGGTACTTTGGTCTTTCCCTTTCAGGCATTCCATTTCCTGTTGATTGGCATAACCTTTGACTTTCATTTGCATTCCCTGCAAGAGTAAAATACTAAACACTTTTCATGTGCTCTGGGTCATCTTTATTTTGGTAAATCTCTACATTTTTCTCACTTTTATTTATTTATTTATTTATTTTTGAGATTTGTTCTTCATGTATTTTTAATACCTCTACTGTGTCGGACATGAGTGGTTGAACTTTCATTTACTTACTGGTGCATTACCTAAAGCAGAAAGTTTAAATGTTGGTGAAATCCAATTTATAAACGATTTTTTCTTCATGCTTTCTGTGCTTTCTCTGGTACAAAGCAGTTTCTTCTATATCTTCTTTTGTAGGATTTTAATTATTATTTATGCTTAAACCCATGGATTTAGAGAAAAAAGGCATGCAGAAAGCCAATATAGGCCAAAAACTAGGTCTGTGTATGAAGTAAGCAAGTTATAAAAACAAAATAAAAGCTTTTTTTTTTTTTTTTCATTTTTTTGACTACCAAGTTGTCAAGACCATATGATCTCACCAATCCCTGGTGTTATTTTATTTTCTGTTTACCCAAATAGAGGATGAGAGACAGAGAGGGAGAGAAATAGAAAGATGAAATGTCACACAAATACCCTGTTGCTTGTGAAGCTTCTCCTTTGCACGGTGCTCCTATGTGGTGGCCAAGGGATCAAACCATGTCCTCATGTATGTGTTTGCTCAACCAGGAGGTAATATTACTCTTTTTTATTTTATTGTATTTATTTATTTATTTATTTATTTATTTATTTTTGCCTCCAGGTTTATCGCTGGGGCTCGGAGCCTGCACTACGAATACCACTGCTCCTGTAAGCTGTTTTCCCCACTTTGTTGCCCTTGTTGTTGTCTTATTATTACTGTTGTCATTTCTGTTGTTGTTACATAGGGCAGAAAGAAATTGAGAAAGGAGGGCAGACAGAGAGAGGGAGAGAAAGACACCTGCAGACCTGCTTCACCGATTGTGAAGCGACGGGGATCCTTATGCCAATCCTTGCTCTTCGCTCCATGTGCACTGAACCTGCTGCGTTACCACCAACCCCTTTAAATTTTTTTTATTATTTTTATTTATTCATTGGATTGAGACAGCTAGAAGATGAGAAAGAGGGAAGGATGAAGAGAGAGAGAGAGAGAGAGAAAGAGAGAGAGAGAGAGAAAGAAAGAGAGAGAGAGACAGAGAGAGAGAGACCTGCAGCTTTGTTTCATCACTCAGCACCCAGGGCTGCAAGTGGGGACTGGGTGCTTGAACACAGGTCCTTGAACACTGTGCTCAACTAGGTGTGCCACCACCCACCTCCCCCCGGGAGCAATCTCTTACATCTGTGGAAACACTCTTGAAGGAACTAAAAGTGTCACACCAGTGAGCACATGAATGATAAAGCAAAACAGCAGATAAGGAGAAGGTTTTAGTGGTCTAGGTAGAAGATCTAACTAATCTTAATATCCCCCTAAACTCATGCCCAGTCCTCACAGAGAGGTAGGGAAGTTACAAACAAAACGTTTGATGTTAGTAGAAGTTAGTTCATGAGAGAAAAGAATGAAATCACTTCAATAACATAATAAATATCATTTCATTTTTTTTTTAAAGAAAATATCATTCACTGAGATTTTAGCACTCACCACTCTGACAGGTAAGCAGACAAAATATTAGGGCAGGCCCTGCCACCATCCAAAAGACTGTCACTTCCTGAATGTTTAGATGATGATTAGCATTTGTTAGTCACACATAAAATTATGCATATTCTACACATATTTATGTTCCGCAATTAATATGTTATGCTATACACATAAATTTCATATATTCTGGGTGACCGAATAATTCATATGACTTATTTTATTATGATGTTCATTTTATTGTTAAAGTCTGAAGCCAGACCTGCAATGTCTCCAAGGTTTGCCAGCATTTCAGGATGATGGTTGCTTCCAGAAAAAAAAGTAAAGAAGTAACAGTGGTAATATGAAAAAAGCTCTAATAATAAGACTCAGTATATTATTTCATGATACTCCTACACAAAAAAATGAGTTGTATGTCCACAAATAACTTAATATAAAACACTGTGTTTATATAAAATGCAGTAAACTTCAAGAGGACAACGTGACTATATTCCAGGTCATTCAGGGTGTGAATTACTAGGAAGACATGCCATGGTACAAGACAAAAATTCAGTGTTATAAATAAATACATCAGTTATCCATAAATTAATATGTGGATATAATAAAATACAGACTAAAATTCTAATTACTTAACCTAGGGATTTAATTCCAATCTGTCTTTGAAAAAAAGAAAAACTTTTTTGAAAATAACAAAGTACATTTAGAAAAAAAATATTTGTTATTAATAGTATGTTACAAGATTGTAAGATTACATACAGTGTAAGATTACATACATATAGTATGTATATATAGTATACATATATAGTATATATAGTATATATATAGTATACATATAGTATATAGTATACATATATATATACATATAGTATATGGTATACATATATAGTATATATATAGTATACATATAGTATATATATATAGTATACATATTGTAAGATTACATACAGTGTAAGATTACATACATATAGTATGTTACAAGATTGTAAGATTACATACAGTAGTCTCACACCACACCCACCAAAGTCCTTTGTACCCAACCTCCGACCTCCGAAAGAGGAACAACTATGGTTCTTACAAATCTTAGATACAGTTTTCTTGCATTTTTTTCTTCAAGTTCATATGTATCCAATTCTAGATTCTTCATTGTGCATTGTAGTTACAGACAGTTCAGAAAACTGGTCAAAATAAAGACAGAAGTAATATATGTTTAATTTGGTATAAGATATCAATGAAGAGTTATGAAATGCATGCATATCATATCACCTTTACAACAAAATAACTTACAGTATATTTTTATTACATTAAGGATATCTTATTCATAATTTGCACTTTGTTTTCTTCATCTGCTATTAATTCTGGTGAGGAGAGAAGTGATTTTAAGTAAAGGAGAGCAAATAAGTTAATTCATTCAGTAAATATATATATATGTATGAACATACATATATGTATATGTATTGAATATCTGTAACAGGTCAGGCACAATTCTTGGTACCAGGGTTACAATAGTGGGCACCATACACATTCTTTCTCGACATGTTTACATTCTTGTGGGGAGAAGACAGACCATAAGCAAAATAAAATTATCATATGCTAAGTAGCAAGAAAACTGCTATAGAGGAAAATAAAATAGAAGAAAAATTCAAACAGGTTTCAGTAAGAAACTGCATTTGAGTCTGCACATGAGAAAGGTGAGACATAGAGCCATTTATCTGTTGGGGTACATGTCCAGGCAGAGGGAACAATAAGAACAAAGGCCTGAGAAGGGCATGAGCCTGGCGAGTTGAATATCCTGTCCTGGGAGCTATCCCTTGGAATTATCTAGAGAAGTGTAGGCAGTGAGGTCAAGGAGATAAATGTACCTTGAAGGGTTTTATTGGACATTTGAGGACAGTGATATTTCTTTTGAATGCGGGAGTAAGCCAGTGGAAAGTTTTCAGCAATAGACACAATCTACCTTTTTGAAAATAAAGATTATCAGTAATTACTGTAGAGACTAGCAGGAAAGGAAGGAAACTAGAGAGGAAACTACCACAACTTCAAGAAGAGAGATGATAATATTTTGGACCATGTGGAAGCAAGACGAGTGAGATAAAGTGGCAGGTTTCCGTGTATATCTGAAAGAAGACTTGGCAGGATTTGTTGACTAAGTTAAAAAACAAAAAGTTAGACAGTGATGAGAGGGATCTGTTAGAAGTCTAAGCCCATCATTGTGTGTGTGTGTGTGTGTGTGTGTGTGTGTGTGTGTGTGTGTGTGAACATAGGACCTTGCCTTCAATGTGGATTAATAACAGTAGGGAATGTTCCATTCTCCAAAGGGAGGTTGGACAGGATACTCTTACCTACCTACTACCTGAGGAAGATGGGTCCTACCTGGAATGTTCCTAGCTTTGACCACAGAATGCAAGTTCAGATCTACAAGGGTGCAGAGGTTACATAGGCTCCTGTGTTGAATATGGGCCCTGGATCAAATTGATGAGGTTTATAGTCAACAATATTTAAATGCTTTTCCCATATCTGGGAGCTACTCTCTTCCCTGATGCAGATTTCTAGTACTTTTTGTAACTATGACACCATCTCCCCAGACAATAACCTAGGTCCACCTGCATATTAGATATCAGGTGAAGGCAAAAACTAGTAAAGTCATGGGCCCTCTGGATTATATCTTAAACAGGCCTACTAGCTTTTTCCAAAACAGAGACCCCCAATCTTCATCTGCAATATTCTTTAGATTCATGTTTAGTCAACAATTTGTTCTGTTTTGTATCTTAACTCTTTTTCAGCCACCAGGTTCCAGATTCTACCATGATGCCAACCCGACTTTTTTGGGTAGATGACCCCACCATGTGTCTTGGAGCCCCACCTCCCCAGATCCCCACCCCACTAGGGAGAGAAGAGAGACAGGCTGGGGGTTTGGATCTACATGCCAAAGCCCATGTTCAGCAGGGAAGCAATTACAGAAGCCAGACCTTCCACCTTCTGTACCCCATCATGTCCATGGGTCCATACTCCCAGAGGGATAAAGAACAGGAAAGATATAAAGAGAGGGGATTGGATATAGAGCTTTGGGGGTGGGCATTGTGTGGAAATGTACCCCTCTAATAGTCTTGTCAATATTTCCATTTTATAAATTAAGAAATTATGAATTAATAAAAAAAGTTACATGAGAAAAAAATGTGAAAAGTTCATTATTAGCAATCAGAAAGATGGGTTTTCAGTTAACTAAAAGTGGGAGGATGGATGATAGGAGGGCTAGGTTGCAAAGGGAATATCAAGATTTAGTTTAGGGGTCTGTTAAATATAAGATGCTTTTAAAATATCCAGATGGAGATATCAAGTGATCAGGAAGATGTAAGACTGGAATTCTGGGAACAGGATATATAAATTTGAAACACTTCAGATCACATTTTGAGTCAGAAGACTGAAAGACATCACTAGTGAAATTTGGACAAGTGTCAGTGAATTTTGTCATAAATATTCAAATTTACAATAAAAGTGCATTTGCATATAATTTTAATATAATTTATTCTATGTATTTAAAATCTGGTGAAGCACTGGAAGAAAATGCACACATAGTTATATAATAACTTTACAATGACCTACATAGTACATGTGCAAATAATAGTGATAATAAAATTGTTTACTGGAAAATTAGTGTCAATAGGTATGACATAAAGGCTACTAACCATACTATGCAAACATTTCTTGAAAATCAGTTAAGAAAAGAAAAATGATAAATCCTCAATCAGCAAAGTACTGATTAAAACAAAAATTAATATAAAGAGCAAGGAAGTCACTAATATACATATAAGAAATGTGCAAAATAAAATAATAACAAATTTACCTAAATTGGAAGAAAAAATGTCTAATACTACTCTGTATGGGTAAAACTATTAAATAAATCTACAGTCTTTATACGTTTACTGTAAATAGAAATTAATATTTACAAGGCTATTGTGTGAAAAAACTAACATGGCTTTAAATTGAAGTTTTTTTTTTCCAGAATTTTCAACTCTTTTAATTCATTGGAAGGAAAAGCTATTCATTTAATTGTCCATTTAAATGGAAAGGAGCTGCAGTATGTTTAGATAGTCTCTGTCAGCTCAGGAGAAGAAATTTAAGTCAGAGATTTGACTAGAAGCTTTTGTTATGTTTACATAACATTCTATCATATATGTCATGGTGTTAATGTATTTTTGAACATTTATGTGTACACTGATTATCTGTTAAATGAGCAAAATTAATAACAAAAGAATAGTAAAGTAACTTTCCATTTAAAAAAGCTGTACCTATAATCTGAATGGAAATAATCCTGTAAGAAGATATATGAAATACAAATTTTGTTCATGGGGTGGGACCACAAATAATTTCATTTTTTCTTTTCTACTTAGTCATATCTTTGTATTCCTTTGCAACAAAATGCTTTTTTTTTTTTTAACTAAGTATCCTTGAGAAGTGAAACCAGTATAATAAGGAATAAAAGAAAAACGTCCAACAAACCTGGTTGCCATCCGACATTATATAGTCCTGGAGTACTTCAGAACCACCAAGTTATGCGCTGACAGCCTGTCCAGATGTCTGGGATGAGAATCACAGGACATCTTTGTCTCTGTGCATTGGGTGGCTGGGCACACAAACAACCTGCTCTTTATTTTATTTATCTGTACTTTGACAAAGCTGTTGTCCCTGTCATCATCATTTTTGCTTTTCTGTTATGAGTACAAAGCATTTTACTAGGCATTTTACACTTTGTTGTCTCCATGCAAATATTCCCCTGTTGGGTATTAACATTTTTCTTTTATCAATGAGGGAACCAAGACTCAAAGATCAAACAAGTTGCTCAAAATGATGGGCAAACAGGAAATGGTGCTAACTAAATTTCAGATATTGCCCTCTCAACTTCCAAATAGTATTATAAAGCAGTTTGTATCATTATAATTATATCATAAAACTGGTTATGTCAAAGAACAATTTTCAGTCTTATAAGAACCTGTCTATAAGAGCTCAACAATACTTCATAATTATTTTTATGATAATAAGAAAGCAAACCTAATGTTCAAAGTCTACTTAGAGTGCTTTATGAGTACATTTAAAGTAAATATGCAATCATTAATAGTATAAGCAGCACATTAATAGTTTAAAAATTTCATAAGTTAAATGCAAATGCCTTGGGCTTGAAAATTTATTATGTCCTGTCTCCATCCACCATTTTAGTTAGACACTTTAACAAAGCACTTAATATAGGGTAGAAACTTGTATTTTGGTAGTTTCCTTGTGAGACCTTACCAATTCTCACAGTTGTTCTGTCATTCACCAGTTCACAAATTCCAGAAATTTAGATACTGCATGGTGATATAGCTTAAGAACATCCACCTAGTGGTAAGGGAGGTGGCACAGTGGTAAAGCTTTGGACTCTCAAGCATGAAGTCCTGAGTTTGATCCCTGGCAGCACATGTGCCAGAGTGATGTCTGATTCTTTCTCTCTCCTCCTATCTTTCTCATAAATAAATGAAATCTTAGAAGAAGAAGAAGCATGCAAAGTTAAAAAAAAAAAAAAGTGAGAGAGAGAGAGAACATCCACCTAGTAAATTGAACTCAAAATCTTAGGTCTTCAAGGACTTAGCATAAGATCATACCATTAAAAGGAGGATGGAAAATTCTATAGAAACACTAAGTTATAAACATGTCAGTATTTCAAAAGAAGGTCAATTATAGTGAAGACTCAGGAAAAATGAAGGTATGATTGAACTGAACTTCTTTGAAGAAAAAGTTAAGCTCTGAAAGAACATTCAAGGACATTAGATGGACCTGTTCAAGTGATGTTCATGCCTATGGCAGGTTTCTAAAGGTAGTATCGCAAGCCTCCACTCATTTATCTCTGAAAATGCCCATGAAGGGGTGACATTATAACTTTCTATCAATGTCACATCTTAGTGTGAAATGATTTTTTAGTACTTTGTTGAAAACCAGTTGGATCCATATAAAGTATCCCAAGACCCAGAATGTCTCCCAAGTACAGATTCTACCAGGTCATCAATGTGTAAACGATATAGTTGTTCTCAAGTTTATTCCTATTTTGATAAACCCATATGGCTATGCAATGGACTTTTGCCAGAGTTGCCCAACTTTCAATGATAGTCTCTATGAAATTTTAGGATTATTAGCTAATACAAATTTAAAATGCATTCCTCTATAGGATAATATCAAAAAGAACTCAAAGATCTGCATTACCTAATAAAACACATGGTTAACATTTCTGACCAAGTTTTCCAACCTATGTGCATATAAAACGCTTGTCTTGGAATCGACAGCCAATGTGGGCCTCTGCTGGCCAAGGCTTCATGTTTATTATTGGGAAGATCACTTACAGCCCCAGGGAAGTCACGGTGTTGAACTGATATGCTTCTCATCCTTGCTGCTCTTTAGCCGGCCATTTTAGACATTTAAATCTGACACCAAAGATCCTTTCATCCTGAAAACCATATGTTCTCAGCTGGAGAGAGGAAAGGGCTTCTCTGTGCTCAACAGAATCCAAATGAGAAGAAGGCCAAATTGACAAGTAAGCCAAGGGTTTGTCTTTTCTGCCCCTTCTCTGGGCTTTGTCTCTTTCTTACTCCCATACTGACTTCAGCTTTTTATCCAGAAAACAAAACATGTTTAATCAAATTGCTAAGTTCTAGTGGCTCAGAATACTCATCTGTTTTATTTCTGAGGTGTTTAATTTAATATACTCTCTCCTCTACACTACTCTGACTCTTGACCTCACCCATACTGTTATAATTCCAGCTTATGAAATGATCTAATTTGTCTAATTTGCCTCCCTTATCTCCCCTTCAAGGACAACTTCCTGTAGTTTAATGGTGTTTATCAATATAACAGCTCTCATATAGATAAATGTAGATGGTAGTCATATTTTCTTGAGGGACTGACTGCCTCCACTGTTCTTCAAGCAAGGATTTACTCTCAGTATTTGCTTTGCCAGAGATACCAAAAGTTGCTTCCAGCTACAGTCTCCTGAAATCCCACAGGAGATTCTTTCCTTTCATTATATAATAAAGTGATACTAGATTGGCTAATATTTGTTTTAAATCCTGTAGGTTTAAAAGTACTGAATTTTTTTTTCTTCCCTTTAGGGCTCCATGTGCTTCTGAGATGAAAGAGGGGAACAGCTGGATAGAAAGGTAATTCTGTTAACTGCATTAACTCAGCTCCTGGCATACCTCCTTTTCCAATCTGACTTCTATTTTTTTCCACTTATACTGATGTGTCAGGATCTAACTTGGATTAAAAACTATAATATACATAGAGCCCATATGGTTTTATACTTGTTCCAGTGACCTCCTGCAGTTGAGCTGTGTGTTTCCAAAGGTAGGTGATATGTCTTAGATTTTTTTCCTTACATCTACTCAGCATCTCTTACATAGATAGGGGAAGACCGGTAGGGAGTAACATTTATGACAAGGATAAAGGAATGAAATCTACAGCTTGATAGCTTTTAATCAATTTCAATCTTGACCTTGTCATTTACTATCTATGTGATCCCGGACAAGATCTTTAATCTTTCTGGACTCAATATTTTTAACTTTATAATGAAAAAAAATAATAGTTACTTTACAGGTTATTGTGATTATTTTTCTTATTTACTTCATGCTTAAGGCAGTACCTAGAACATAGCTAAGTGTTTTAGAGGAATTTATTAATATTATTTGTTAAGAACCTTTTTTCAATCATTTTAAAAAATTTATTTATGTTGAATATAGACAGAGAAATTGAGAGAAGAAGGGGGAGATAGAGAGGGAGCAAGATAGTGAGACACCTGCATACCTGCTTCGCTACTCCTGAAGTTTCCCCTTGTAGGTAGAGACCAGGAGCTTGAATCCTGGTCCTTACACACTGTAGTGTGTGTGCTTAAGCAGATGCACCACCACCTGGCTCATTAAGAACTTTTTTAATTCTAAGAATTATCCTAGAAGCTCTATGTACCAATAACAACAGAAATAATAATAGGTAACTAATTGTTTAACACTTGTTGGTTGTGATTCTTAATCACTAACAGCAGTGTGTCTTATCTTATAGATGATCAAACTGAGCCTGAAATGGAGTTTCAAAACCTAGTTCAACTATGAGTACTAAAATACATTTTTGTACAGGAAAGCCGTGTCTCAAATTACTCTGAGTCAAAAGCTCATATTGTTTCTATCATATTTGTGTTATCATTGAGACTCTTCTAATTAATTTTACTTGTATTATTTCCTCTGAGAGATGTGTAGAGATGAAGTTCACAGACTGCCTCTCTCCTCTGTGCTGAGTAGCCATAGAGGTAATATTATCTGATAATATCATCTGGCTATGCCCAATATGTCGTTCCTCTCCCTAGATCCCATAGCTAAAGTACTTTTCCCCCTTCCACTCAAGAAAACATTCTGTAACATAAATAAAATGGTTTTTTTATGGCTTACCTTTAACTCAACCTTGACACATTGTTATATAAACAATAGTACTTAGCTTTGCCCAACTTTAAGAGTCACCTTCTTGTAGCCTGATAGAGGCACACCCACTAGAGTGCACACAGTATCTCTAGTCTTCACTTGCAGGGGGGAGGGGACTTAATGGTCCTTGAAGCAGTGCTAGAGGTGTCACTTTCTCTCTCTCTCTCTCTCTCTTCCTTCCCATTCCCTCTCAATTTCTTTCTATCTCTAATTAAAAGAAAACACACAAGAAAAATAAATGGACATCAGAGCAGTGGTTTATAATGCATGTTTCAATTGCAGCAATAAATCTGGTGACAACAACAACAACAAAGTGTTAAAAAATAATAATCTCAGTGAAGTATGCCACTCAAGGGTTGTTTCACACTCCTCCTTTAAGTCTTTTATTTGAGTTTTTGTTATTGTTATTGAGTTTTGCTTCTTTTTTTTTTTTTGAGATAATAATTTTTATAGTATTACATAAGCTACAACTGGCCTTCTTGAATCCCCAGTTGCCTATTGCTCTGGTAGTCATGATTTTGTCCTTATAATGTAAGAATATGTTTTTGTTTTGTTTTGAAGGGGCCTCCACCTAAAACTGCTAAACCATGCATTCCCTTGGGAAAATTCTGTCTCTGCTCTACAGATTGCAGTACATGAAAGTGATAAGTTGTTTCTTGATGCAACCTTTTAGTTTTGTCAGTTTTAACATATCTAATGTTTTTTTCTAAAGAAAGTTGAGAACAGAGTTTATGGAGGCATGGTTATGGAACATTTGCTGTTGTGTTTTTGCTCTCCCCTATCAACTAGGAAAAGCTATGAAAATCACCTGAAAACTTAACAGAACAAGGCCCGTATCTCTTCAAACTCACCAAGCCATAATGAGTACAGACTCTTGTGTATTTTTGATAGAAGGAGGATGAGGAAGCAATTCCCAGAACTAAAAGACCATATTCAGGGACAGCTGGACAGACTGGCAGCTGAGGCACACCACTTCCAAGCCAAGTTAAAGAAAGAATGCTTTTAAAAAAGAAAGTAAGAGAAGAAAAAGAAAGAGAAAGAAAGAAAGAGAAAAAGAAATTTACCTCAACAACAAGTGACTACAGACACATGTGGCTTGAGAACCGAAAGGGGGAATTGGATGATTCCTAAGGTCTCAGAGACAGCAGGCACCACAAATTAATAAAATTTGTGGCTGAGACACACCACTTCAAGTTTTAGCAACAAAAAGACTGTTAAGAAGGAAAAAAAAGTCATCTAAAAACTTAATTTATGTCTGTGGGCTTCTTGAGTCTCCATTGCTGTTGTCCCACAACAACAATGATTGTTCCTAGCAATAATCCTCTTCAGAGGATCAATCAAACAGGAAGACATAACTGTCATCAAGATTATAGAACCAGTACACTAACTTAAAATAAAAAATATCTCTTCCCCCACCAAGATATATAAGCAAGAAAACCGAATGCCTTAGCCATGACACCTCCTTTTGGCAAAACAAAGAAACTCACATTAAATGAAGGAACTGAGAAATACACAGACAGAAATGACAGAAATCCCAATGACCAGAAAGAAACAGATCTGGAAAAAATGAAATAGGTAGAGTCCAGAAAACTGATTATGAAATCATTTTAAGAACTAAACAATCAATTATAAAGTATAGGAATAAAATGGCCTAAAGGACACTTTGAATGCAGTTCAGGTTGAGGCAAATGGCCCTGCAAGTAGGCTGAACAAAGTAAAGGAGAGAATATCAACACTAGAACACACAACCACTGTACTCTGTGAATTCAGAACTCTTGGAGACAAAGAGGTTAGGAAAATGAAGCTCTTCTCAAATAGCAGAATTCATTAGAAAGACAAATATTCAAGTTATTGAGATCCCTGAGGAAGAAAAAAGAGAGAGAAGAGTAGAGAAGATATTCAAAGAAATTTTAGCAGAGAATTTTTCATACTTGAACAATGTTCAAAATATAGAAATCCAAGAATGTGAACACACACCTAAATTTTTTAATCCAAAATGACACACACCAAGACATATTTTTGTAAAACTATCCATAATCAGGGACAAGGAAAAAATATTGCAGGCTGCAAGGAAAAGAAAAAAAGTCCAGACAAAGGTAGGACCATCAGGCTTTTATAAGATTTCTCATTAAAAACCCTAGAGGTAATGGGGGAGTGGAATGGTATATTCAAAATACTAAAAGATAAGAATTGAAAGCCACATATATACATAACAGAATACTACTCAGCTATTAAAAATGTTGAATTCACCTTCTTCACCTCATCTTGGATGGAATTTGAAGAAATCACGTTAAGTGAGATAAGTCAGGAAAAGAAGGGTGAATATGGGATGATCTCACTCAGAGGCAAAGTTGGAAAGATCAGAAGGGAAAACTAAGCAGAACTTGGACTGAAGTTGGTGTATGGCACCAAAGTAAAAGACTTTGGTGTGGGGGTTCAGATTCTGGAACATGATGACTGAAGAGGAGCCAGTTCGGACTGTATTGTTATGTGGAAAACTGGAAAATGTTATGCATATATAAACTATTATATTTTACTGTCAACTGTAGATGTACAAATAAATAAAATGCATATATATATATATAGAGAGAGAGAGACAGAGAGACAGAGAGAATTGAAATCCACAAATTCTGTGTCCTAGCACTAAATTATCCTTCAAATATGAGAGAGAAATAAATATTTTTTCAAACATTCAGGAACTGAAGAAATTTGTCACTACCAACCCTGCCTTGCAAGAAATTCTGAGAGGAGTTCAACATGTTCAACATGAAAAGGAGAGGCAAAGGAGTCCCAACTTGTGATGATTAGTATTAGAATAGAACCTGGAACACAATAACAATAGGAAGACCACACAGGAAAGGGAAGAGAAAAATTGAGCAACATAGTCCAATGCTGGTGGGAAAAGTCCAACTTGTAAAAGACTCTTGTAGATATTGTAAGTTAAACACAATATTTATGATAACCACAAAACAAAATATAGTACAAAGATAAATAGGAAACATTTATTCAGTAGGCAAGACCATTATAGAAAGCTATCCAAATAAAATAATAAACAGAAACAAGCAGGAAAAGAGTCAACAAGAACATAGAGCAACCTGAAAACAATATTCACAATGGCTGTAAGTAAACATTTATCAACAGTAAACATTTATCACCCTAAATGACTTATATTCACAAGTCAAAAAATTCAGAATTGTTGAGCATTAAATCAGCTCCCCCTGCTCCATGCTACATTGCTGATAGTATGGCCTATTTACATATTCATTGTTTTGGCTGATCTGTCTTCTTTCTACCTCGATATCTGCCCTGCCTACAGGGTATATTAATCCCACCAGTTAAAACCATTGCAACAGTTGCTAAGGATGCTCTCACATTCCCAGCATGACTTTTGCCTCTCTCCACCCCCTTTCCTAGCCATTTCTGACTTGCCACTCTGGTTTTATCCCAAAAGACCCACTTCTGTTACTGGTTTTGCCCTCTTTTCTCTCCTGTGTCACAACCTGGGGAAGGGCTGGCGTGCAGAGCAGGAGGTAGCCATTGTGGTTTAGCGCCACGTGGCTTAACCCACTGTGCTCACACCTGACTCTGGGACATTCCTGTGTGAATAAAGAATTGTATTACCATGCCGCCACGAGTTCCTGGATCTTCTCTCCCACCTGCAACACTAGCCAGGCACAGAATGACCTAAAAGATTAAAAATCAAGACATATCTATTCTATGTATCTAGGAAAAACTTTCAGAAGAAAGAAAAAGAAGGCCTGGATAATAGGCTGGAATAAGGTTTCTCAAACCAATAATGCAAATAAAAGGGCAGGAACTGCTAATATAATATTAGGTAAATTAGACTTTCAGACAAAGAAAGTGAAAAATGACAAACATAGATACTAAATATTGATCAGAGGATCAATCATATAGGAAGACATAGCCATCATCAATACCATATGCATATATATATATACATACATATATATATATTTATATTGAATTTAAGGGAGACATCAACAGTAGCACAATGTTAGTTGGAGACCTCAAAACACTACTCACATCAAGAGACAAATCATCAGGACAAAATGTCATTCAGTACATAGCATAGAGGCCTTAAAAACAGTCATAGATGAGATGGACGTAACAGACAAATTCAGAACCTTTCATCTCTCCAAAAAAGAATATATGTGTCCCAACATATGATCTCAATGATCGATCATATGTTGGGACACAAAGACAGTTAATAAATATGTGAATACTGAAATCACAAAATGTATCTTTTTTGATCATGAGGTGGTAAGGTTAGGAATCAATTACATAAAGAAACAAAGAAATAAACCCAAACTATGGAAAATAAACTTCTGAATAATACCTGGGTCACTTATAAAATCAAAACAGAAATTAAAAATTACTTGTAGAATATTGAAGACCCTGTGGGATGCAGCAAAATCTATACTGAGGGAAATTTATAGCAATACAGGTCCATAGCAACAAACAGTGAAGATCTCAGATAAGCTACCTAACCTCACAACTGAGTCAAATAGAAAAGGAGTAACAAAGAGACTCAAAAGTCATCAGGAGGAAGGAAATAGTCAAAATCAAAACAGAAATTAATGAAGTAGAATCCAGAGAGATGATCCATATGATTAATGAAGCCAAGAGCAGTTTCTTTAAAAGGACAAATAAAATAAATAAATTGCTGTCTAGACTCACCAGAAACAAAAGAGAGAAAGCTCTGATGAAAAAAATAAGGAAAAAGAGATAAAATTACAACTAAAAATGGGAAGATACAAAGGAACATATGTGGATATTATGAATATAGTTATGTAAATAAACTGAGAATGTTAGAATCATTCCTCAACATAATAAAGACCATTTAAGACAAACCCACAACGAATATCACGGTCAATGGCGAAAAGCTGAAAGCTCTCCCCCTAAAATAAGGGACCAGACAAGGATGTCCACTATCTCCACTGTTATTCAACATAGGTCTCAAGGTCCTTGCCACTGCAATCAGAAAAGAAAGAGATATCAAAGTCATACAGATTTTAAAAGAAAAAAATCAAACTGTCACTATTTGCTGATAACATGACATTATACCCAGTTAACCCCAAAGACTCCAACAACAACAACAACAACAACAACAACAAAATACTGGAAATAAAATAAATTCAGTAGAGTAGCAGGATACAAAATCAATACATATAAATCTGGCATTTCTGTATACAAATAAAGAGTCTGAAGAAAGGAAAATTAAAGGCTCAATCCCATTTACAATTGAACTATAAAAGATAAAATACCTTAGTTAGACTCCCATAGAAGAGGTGAAGGAACTTTATAATGAAAACTAGCAGTCATTTTTAAAAGAAGTAGAGAAGAACATAGAACTGGAAGAACGTTCCTTGTTCCTGGATTGGAAGAATAAACATTATTTAAATGCCCAATTCTACTTAAAGAGTCCAACGTTTCAATGCAATCACTATCAAAATTCCACTGACATTTTTTTTTAATTTCTTTATTGGGAGACTAATGTTTTACATACAACAGTAAGTACAATAGTTTGTACATGCATAACATTTCTCAGTTTTCCACATAACAATACAACCCCCACTAGGTCTTCTGTCATCCTTTTTGGTCCTGTACTCCCCCCTCTCAACCACCCCAGAGTCTTTTACTTTGGTGCAATACACCAACTCCAGTTCAGGTTCCACTTGTTTCTCTTCTGATATTGCTTTTCAACTTCTGCCTGAGAGTGAGATCATCCCATATTCATCCTTCTGTTTCTGACTTATTTCACCTAACATGTTTTCTTCAAGCTCCATCCAAGTGGGCTGAAAACAATGAAGTCACTGTTTTGAATAGCTGAATAGTATTCCATTGTGTATATATACCACAATTTGCTCAGCCACTCATCTGTTGTTTGACACCTGGGGTGCTTCCAGGTTTTGGCTATCATAAATTATGCTGCTATTAACTTAGGTATACACACATCTTTTTGAATGTGTGTGTTGGGTTCCTTAGGATATATCCCCAGGAGAGGAATTGCAGGGTCATATGGTAGGTCCATTTCTAGCCTTCTGAGAGTTCTTTAGACTGCTCTCTCTCCACAGGGCTTGAACCAATTGACATTCCCACCAGCAGTTCAGGAGGGTTCCTTTGACCCTAAAACCTCTCCAACATTTGTTGCTACTACCTTTTCTTTTCTTTCTTTCTTTATTTTTTTTAGTGTGAACAGAGAAAATGTATTAAAGTAGAAATTAATAAAATATAGACAATCATGTCTGAGAGGTTTTTATGCCACCATCTAGTGTGAATGATAGTCTAGCAGGAAACAGTAGACTCGGTTGAGCACCCGATAGATATCTTGCCATTCTCTTCTGGCCTGTGGTGATTGTGTGGAGAAGTCTGCTTCTAATCTTATGGGTTTTCCTCTGTAGGTGACTCTTTGTTTATCTCTTGCAACCTTCAGGATCCTTTCTTTATCTGTATTCCTTTCCATTCCTTATGCTCATAGCTGCAGGCAAAGAGTGGACTCAACCTAGTTGCCCATCATCATATGACTGGCTAAAGAAGTTACGGAATATATATTCCATGGGATGCTACTATGCAATCAAAATAGATTATGTGGTACCCTTTGGACAAAATGGATGGAACTCAAGGTGATTATGTTTAGCAAAATAAGAGAAGAAAAAGAACTACCAGATGACTTCACTCACATATGAAATCTAGAGATCTCTTTTACTTGAACTTGCCAAAAACAAACAAACAAACAAACAAAATAGATGCATGAAAGGTCTAAAACTTACAAGAACTATGATGGTCATCTTTGGGGGGGGTAGGAAGGTGGAGATACAGTCTTTTAGTAGTGGGTCTAGTGTGGAATGATACAATGTGATTTTATAATCTTGTATCAAATTATTAATAACAAGTATTTTAAAAAGGACAAAGGCAGTATTAAAATCTTATTTCGATATTTTTTTAATATTTATTTTATTTATTCCCTTTTGTTGCCCTTGTTGTTTTATTGTTGTAGTTATTATTGTTGTTGTCGTTGTTGAATAGGACAGAGAGAAATGGAGAGAGGAGGGGAAGACAGAGAAGAGGAGAGAAAGATAGACACCTGCAGACCTGCTTCACCGCCTGTGAAGCGACTCCCCTGCAGGTGGGGAGCCGGGGTTCGAACCGGGATCCTTATGCCAGTCCTTGTGCTTTGCGCCACCTGCACTTAACCCGCTGTGCTACAGCCTGACTCCCTCAATATTTTTTATATATGTGTCTTCAGGTACATTAACAAATTCCTCTACTCTTACTTCCATCAAACATATAAAATACTTGTTTACTGGAGTATGAGTTTTATAAAAATGAACTATTTTTATGTAAATTGTAGTTTGGTTCCCTTCTAACCATCTGATCAATATCTATTTTTTGAGTTTAATAAAGAGACCTAAGGAGTGCATTTTCAGCAATTTTTTGTGAAAGACATTTATGAGGCTATAAAAACAACGTTAACATTTTTACCCACTTGTTGGGGACAAAGAGTTCTACAATTTCTTTTTATGAATAAGCTTGCTTTTCTTCTTCCCCTCTTCCCAGCTCTCCCCACCTCCTGCAGTCATAAGTTGATCCAAATAGGGTAAATCATTCAGACTGGATAATGCATACTGTTATAGGTCTGGATACCACTCAAGTCCCCTTGCTCATCTCTAAGACAAAAAAGGAACTAGCCAGACCTTCATTAGAATCACTGCTTTGCTGGAGGTCAGGCAGCAGTGCAGCGGGTTAAGCGCAGGTGACCCCCAGCTCCCCACCTGCAAGGGATTTGTTTCACAGGCGGTGAAGTAGGTCTGCAGGTGTCTATCTTTCTCACCCCCTCTCTATCTTCTCTTCCTCTCTCTAATTCTTTCTCTGTCCTGTCCAACAATGATGACATCAATGACAATAACTACTACAACAACAGTAAGACAACAAGGGCAACAAAAGGGAAAATAAATAATAAAATAAATAAAAATAAAAAAATAAAGAAAGTATCTTTACTTTGCATGTGAAGCCCATGAGTACTGTTTTCTGTGATTTCTATTTTCTTTACCTTTCAAATCTGACTCCAGAGCAACCACAGCTCTGCTGGTGTTTGAGAAATAGACCACAATGAAGTTTTTAAACTTTGTTTAATTTTCCTTCCATCTGTTGTTTCATTTCACTGAATGTCAAGTATGGTGGGTTTAGTTCTCTTCTTTGCTTGGTCTGATGTGCGTTCCTTACTCTGCTTCTAACTTTCACATGTCTTTGTGGAATCTTTTCCGTCACAGGTCTATGATTCTCTCAGAACCTCATAAGTTTCATTATTTAATTTATAGTCATATTATGACCTCCAAAATGATGAAAGATATTTTTGAATGAGCTTTTAAAAATGTTCCATCTTAAGGAAAAAAATCTCATAAAAATGCTATAAGAATTGAGATTTCAGTTGTCCGGTCCTTTCTTTTTTCTACTGGAAGAGCTGGAGACCTTCTCAAAGTATCATGTCTATATTAGATCCTACTCAGAATAATTTCCTTAGTAAAGAAACTTTAACTGCTGTATATCTGGACACCAGAGAATATGCAAATAATGGTTGAAACAATACCAAGTTCCAAGGTACAGATACCTCAGTCAAGAAATGTAAAATGGTTCAGTCAGAGGCTCCCTAACTCTGGGACAGTTGATGTCAGGAGCAGGCAAAGATGGTTTAAGATGATTCATAGCATAATTTTCTCAGATCGCCATGAAAAACATATTCCCCTATCTCTTATCTGTAATAATTATTAAAGATCATGCTTCAGAGTCTTACCAGTGGGTCTTAGGCTAAGGAGATAGCATAATGGATGTGCAAGACTTTCATGCTGTAAGAAGTGAAGATTGTTTCAGTTGAAATATATATATAATCATAATAGGACATGTGTTTTTTTTTAAATATTTTCTTTTTAAAATTTGTTTATATTGACTTTATTTATTTATTGGATAGAGACAGGCAGAAACTGAGAGGGGAGGGTAAGATAGAGAAGTGGAGAGACAGAAAGACACCTGCAGCCCTGCTTCACCACTCATGAAGATTTCCCCCTGCAGGTGCGGACCAGGGGCTCAAACCTGTGTCCTTTCACACTGTAACATGTGTGCTCAGCCAGGTGCACCACCACCTGACCCAGGGACATGTGTTAATCTTAGTGTTTCACCACCAGCAGCAGGAGCCTTAAAGGAAAGAGAGTTCCTGACTGAGTACCTACTCAGTCACTGTAGAAACGAACTGCTTATCTTGACACACATCTGCTAAAAAATCCCACACAACTTTGTGAAGGGCCAAAACAGGCCCCCAACCTAGAAATGAAAGAGTGCCCCCCCCATGCACCACCCTTCTCCTCTTGTCTTAGCCGATCATGATTAGACTACCACAATCTGTGTATCCAATCCATGGCCAACATGGAAGTTTCAAACCTACTGTAGGGAATAAATATTTGGTTGTGGTCTCTGGCAGGTGTGTTCTACATGGTGGACTCAGGTTGGACCACTGCCTGATTCTGCAGAATCAAATACACTCTCTCAATTCCTGCCTTTCTCAAATCTCCTGTGTTGGTTCTTGTAGTGAACTGGTAAATTTATTTGTAACAATGCCAAAGGCTTTGAAGATCCCAAATTCAATCCTCAGCACCTTCGTAAACCAGAGCTGTGCTATCTCCTAGATCCTCTTTATAAAAATTTAAAATTATTTAAACTTTAAATTATTTAGTATACTACTAAAGTCAATCTCACCTCATTAGTAAAATAATTCCTAAATAAAATAAGAGAATCTAGCATACCCCATCTTTTTCCAAACAGAATTTCTCAGTGATAATTGCAAAATTATCACTTGGATTAGCATTCTTTTCAATTTTTTTTTTTCAGTGCTCTGGGCTAACTTTTTCAGATAGAGGCAGAGAGAGAGAGAGAGAGAGAGAGAGAGAGAGAGAATGGAGAAAGAGAAGAGTGTAGTTGGAGCCAGGCTTGAACCTGAGTCATATGCTTGACAAAGCAGGTGAACCTTCTTGTTTGTTTTTTTAACCAATGCACAGCTCAGCTTAGGTTTATGATAGTAGGGAGGATTGAACCTGGGACTTTGGAGCCTCAGGAATTAGAATTTATTTGCATAACCATTATGCTAGTTCCCTCATCCAGTAGGTGATCCATTTTACCAGACCTTGGTTATTATTCTTACAGCCTTTTTCTTTCTTTCTTTCTTTTTTTTTTTTTTTTAAATTAGTCATGGTTGAAGTAAACAAACAAGCAATACTAGATTAAGAGGGTTTTGTTTTGTTGCTTCTCATCAACACTGAGTTCTAAGGATAGTTCCTGGTGCCAATTACACACACTTCATTTTTTTTTTTTTGAAGGGATGGAAATGATATAATAGTCTGGATGAATCATAGTTTATCTAATCATTCACTGTTAGGTATCTAGACTGCTTACACATTTTTCATTTTGAATTTTTTTAGTGATTTAAGAGTGTTAAGCAAAATCACAAAATTTCTGAGATATAATTTCATGCCCATAGATGATGAATATGTCACTGAATGTACCAAATACATATTTTTAAAAAAGTTTTACTAGTGCATATGAGAGAAAGCATTTCACATAAGAGAGAAAGAGAAGTCAGCAAGCTACTTTAGGTGCCAGAAGTCAAGCCAGGAGATGTGAAAGTGCAAGCTCACCTGAATTATTGACAGTTTCCCAGTCACTGTGACTACCTTCCTTATTGCTTTTGTGGTTCAGTGATTTTTTTGCCATGATAATATTATAATTATATCCTTGTAAAATATGCATATGTGAGCCGTACAAAGATGAACCAGTTAAAAAATACTATATGCTGTTGAAAATGATGTGAAATTATCCTCTGCTTCATCATGCATGGCACTTGAAGAAATCATGTTAAGTGACAAAAATAAAAAATAAAGAGGTAGGGACCAAGCAGTGGCACACTGAACAGCATGCACATGTTAACAAGGGTCAAGGACCCAGGTTTGAGACCCCAGTCTCTACTTACAAATGAGAAGCTTCATGACTGCTTAAGCAGTGCTACAAGTCTGTCTCTATATATGTATGTCTCTCTTTTCCCTCTTGATTTCTCTCTGTACACAAAATGTATAACTAAAAAAAAAAATAAAGTGAAGGATCATAGACAGAGATTAAAAAAGAGACAAGGACAGTCAGGGTTGAGCTTTCATTCCCCGCCTTCAGCAGTGGGAAGCTTCATGATCAAGCATCTATCTTTATCTCTCCTTATCTATCTACCTTTCTCTCCCAACTTCTCTCTGTCCTGTCCAATAAATTAGAAAGAAAAAAGAAAAAGTTGCTGCCAGGAGTGGTGGATTCATGGTGCTGGCACTGATGTCCAGTGATAACCTGGTGGCAAAAAAAAAAAAAAAAAAAAGAAAGAAAAGAAAAGAAAGAAATTAAAAAAAAAAAAAAGAACAGAAAGGGAAGATACAAAGTAAAACCTTGAGGATATTCTGTATTGCACCAAAGCAAAGGGCTCCTCTGGGGAAGGACAGGAAGATGAGTGAGGAGTGTTGGGGTTCTGGTGCATGATGGTGGAAAAGGGCCTAAGTTGGAGGTGAAAATGTCTTCAGACACATATCATGGGGAAATAAGAACTTGTACACATGTGTCAATAATTCTACTGTAAACCTTTAACCTCTCTCCCAACTAAATGGAGATGCCTCCCCAACTCTGTATCTGCACTATTCCTGCCTTTAGGTTCATGATTGGTCAACAATTTGTTTGGCTTTGAATATTAACTCTCTTTTCAACCACCAGGTTCCAGATGCTAGCATGATGCCAACCAGAATTCCCTAGACAGACAACCCCATCAATGTGTCCTGGAGCTCCAATTCCCCATTACCCCACCCCACTAGGGAAAGAGAGAGACAGGCTGGGAGTATGGATCGACCTGTCAACATCCATGTTTAGCAGGGAAGCAATTACAGAAGCCAGACCTTCCACCTTCTGCATCCCACAGTGACCTTGGGTCCATACTCCCAGAGGGTTAAAGAATAGGAAAGCTATCAATGGAGGGGATGGAATAAGTTCTAGTGGTGGGAACTGTGTGGAGTTGTACTCCTCTTATCCTATGGTTTTGTCAGTTTTTCCTTTTTATAAATAATTTAAAAAATAATAACAAGAAGATACTCGTATGTATCAGTAGTACAAATATGTCACACAAATGAGTGAAGTTAGAAAAATATAAATACAAGGGGATAGGGCAGTGGTACACCAGGATAAATGCACATAGTATGAAGCACAAGGACCTGTGCCAGGATCCTGGTTTGAGCTCTGATTCCCCACAAGCGGGGGGGGGGGGGGGTCGGCTCATAAGGGGTGAAGCAGGTGTTTATCTTTCTCTCCCCCTCTCTATCTTCCCTCCCCTCTCAATTTCTCTGTTCTATCCAGAAAAAAACAAAAAAGAAGAAAAGAGAGGAAGAAAAAAGAAAAGAAAAATATCAATACAGTTGAATGGGTATAAATCTTGGTTGACAATAAGAAGTCTAATTTTAAATTCTTTTGATCCTACTTATTACTTGTAGTTATAATACATGGTATTTGTAAATAATTTTAAATTTTACTCTGAACATGTGTTTATTCATCTTTGAATTAGGGTAAAAGATCCATTTTATATGGTTATAAAATATGTGATATGTGTCTAGTATAAAACCTATATAAAGGAGAAACAGTAACCCATATATTTTTTCATTTTATAGCTATTGTACTCTTGTAAAATAATTAACTTGTAAAATACACAAGGTATGTATCCTTTCTTGGTCAAAAACATATCTTAATGAGTTATAAAAATATATAGCTATCATGGATCCATTGATAATGACTAATTTCAACTCAAAGGTGACAGGTAAATTTTGCATATAGGAATCTCTGAAGCAAAGGTTGTGTCAAAGCTTCCATATCAAGAACCTGGTAGGGCCCATGCCTTATCACACAGGTGTTCTGATTCAA
Organism: Erinaceus europaeus; assembly: GCF_950295315.1. NCBI lineage: Eukaryota > Metazoa > Chordata > Mammalia > Eulipotyphla > Erinaceidae > Erinaceus > Erinaceus europaeus. Next base: position 74,868,297 of record NC_080174.1, on the reverse strand, counting down.
GACCTGACAACACACGGATAATACTGAAACAGGGGAAGCTACAAAGCTGTAATGTTTCTCTGTCTATCTGAAATAAAAATATTTAAAGAGTTGCCCAGTAACACTGGAATCACACGAAGCCTTGGAAATAGAGGGGGGAAAACATGACACTACTATGTGTCCTGGAGCCCCACCTCCCCAGATCCCTGCCCCACTAGGGAAAGAGAGAGGCAGGCTGGGAGTATGGATAGACCTGCCAATGCCCATATTCAGTGGGGAAGCAATTATAGAAGCCAAACCTTCCACCTTCTGCATCTCATAGTGATCCTGGGCCCATGCCCTCAGAGGGATAAACAATAGGGAAGCTATCAAGGGAGGGGATTGGATATGGAGGTCTGGGGAAGAGCACTGTGTGGAAATTTACCCCTCTTATCCTATACTCTTGTCAATATTTCCATTTTATAAATTAAAAAATTAATAATTAAGGAAATCTCTGAGTTTCCAGTAAACTAAAGTAAGAAAAAAATATTAGGTAATGTGATCTTTAAAATGTATTTGAAACAATAATATTTTTTCCTTTAATGTAAAAATAAAAATCCTTGTGATTTACTTATCTAGTCCTATGTGCTTAGAAGAAATGAATTTAATTGGGGGAGATAGCCTAGTTGTTATGCAAAGTGACTCTCATGCCTGAGGCTCCCAAATCCCAGGTTCAGTCCCCCACACCACCATAAGCCAGAGCTGAGCAGTGCTCTGATATTTCTCTATGCCTCTCTCTGTCTCTTCATCTCTCTCAAAAATAAAATAAATAAAATTTTAAAAAAAGAAGCAATGAATTTATGGTAGGAATCTTGCTAGGGTTAAAGTTAGTATTTCTTATATGGGGACAATATGATTATGTATCCACTGGTACTAGGAAAAACAAAAAGTCGAGTCTGATTTAATGCTGGAGCTGCTAATTCACACAGATATAGTGAAATTTTTATTCTACATATTTTCCAGTCAAGACACTATTCAAATTTTGGAGTAGCAAATTTGCAGAGCCAGGCAATTTGGAGGAATACCTGTCTTCAATCACAGCAGTGGCCTTTGGTTGGAAATGAGTTTTTCTGAAGACAAGTTTGAACCACAGGCCAAGCAGAATGATCTGTGATCATTTATGTGTAGACACTAAGATTATTTGCTATTATTCCACACCACCTGGCAAAGATTGAATCCAAAATAACCCACCTGTTAAACATTATATTTTGATCAAAAATTGGGTTGCATAGATTTGTACTTGATTGGAAAATGTACCCATGAGTCTGCAAAACTGCTGTTCAGTTAAAGATGTTTTTTAATATTTGTAAAACACCTTCCTTTTCTATAGCTTGGCAGCATGTAAACTGAATGGAAGTTTCTCGTGGGAAATTTTCAGATTTGCTAAGCATTTGACGTGTGCTTAAAGCACTCTGAGTCAATTGAGAAGAGCTGAAACTACCCAAATTAGAGTTTCTGGTATACTTCGGAACAATTGCAAGGTTATTTTGGGGAATTTGGTCTGTAAGGTTTCCTGAGATGTTTGTCAGCACATCACAGCAGTTTTAGGCTTAGATTATGAAAGCTCTCCCTGGGTGCTTCCCTTCCCATCCTGAGAATGATGGTAAAGGCCACTAAAACCACAGAAGCCTCAGGACATCCTATTTTGGCATTAGAATTCCAAGATGATTTGTTAGAATAAACATAAAGATATTTTTAAATTTTTAAAAAAAAAATTGACTGCTTTTATTTTTTATTATTGTTTAATTTTTATTAGTGACCTAATATTGATTTACAAAATTATAAGGTCATGGGTATAATTCAGAACCATTCCCACAACCAGAGTTCTATATCACTATTCCCTACAATAGAAGCTACAATAGTTCTACTAAAGTTGCAGATATGGGTTAAATATTATTTCTATAACTCCTTATTTATATGTATTTGCTCTTTTTTTGGTATGGTTTTGCCTTCACTTTCTTTTTTTACTTAATTTATAATCTTTATTTATTTGCTGGATAGACAGAAATTGAGACAGAAGAGGGTGATAGAGAGGGAGAAAGACAGAGAGACACCTGCAGCACTGCTTCACCACTTGTGAAGCTTTCCCCCTGCAGGTGGGGGCCAGGGGCTTGAACCTGGGTCCTTACACACTGTAACATGTGCGCTCAATCAGATACACCACCACCAGGCCCCTCAGTTTCTTTCTAAGTCACACCTATACCTATTAATACTTTGTTCCTTCTTTCTTTCTTCTTCTCTCCCTAGGTACTGATGGAGCTAGAGTCCAGAACCCTTTGGTAATCTTCCTCCTATCATTTTTCCCCCACTGGGAGTATGGACCAAAATTTATTGGGGGGGTGCAGAAGGTGGGAATTCTGGCTTCTGTACTTGCTTCTCCATTGGACATGGGTGTTGGCAGGTTGATGCATACTTCCAACATGTTTCTGTCTTTCCCTAGTGGAGTAGGGCTCTGAAGAGATGAAGTTCTGGGACACATTTGTGTCGTCATCTGTCCAGGAAAGTCAGGATGAAATCATGGTAGCATCTGCAATTTGGTGGCTGAAAGGCAGTAACATATAAAGCAAACAAAATAATTAATGGCAGGAACAAAAAAGGAGGAATGGAGTGGATGAGAATAGAGATCTTAGGGTGGAAAGATATGAGAAAGTCTATTTTAGGTATGTTTTCTATGACTTGTATTTTTTCCTAGAATTTGATAGCTAACATGGAATCAGACAAAAATATTTTTTATGGAAGATGGTGTTAGAATGACAGAAGGGCTAGAAAGTTAGGGTAGAGAGTAGCTCCTAAATGTGAAGAAGAAAAAGAAAACTATGGGTACAATTAACTGTTCACTCTAGCAACCTGACCCAGGGCCCATATGTTTTTGTATTTAGCATAGGAACCTGTGTAAACCCTGAGCCCCTCTCAGTCTGAGTTCACAGTTCACTTCTCCAACCCCTCCTAGTCTTGCATATGGCTAGACTTTTTGTTTGTTTGTTTTCAAGTTCCTGTGTTCAATTCTCTAAATTCCACATATGACTGAAACTAATCTGTAGTTGTCCTTTACCTCCTTACTTACTTCACTGAGCATAATATTCTCCAATTCCATCCATTTTATCCCAAAGGACATGATATCATCTCTTTTTTTATTTCTGAGTACTACTTCACTGAGTATATGTTCCACAACTTTTATTCAGTAATTCATTGAAGTGTACTTTGTTTGCTTCCATAATTTGGCTATTGTGAATAATGCAGCTATGAACACAAGGGTACCTATATCCCTTAAAATTAGTGTTATTTGTCTCTTTTGAATAAGCACCAAGGAATGGAATTGCTGAATCGTAAGGTATTTCCATTTGTATTCGATTAAGGATTCCCCATATTGTTTTTCATAGTGGTTGTACTAGTCCGCATTACCACTAGCAGTGTAAGAGTCACTCTCTCTCTATGTCCTTTCCAAAATGTATCCTCTTTTCCTTTTGTTGATAAAGGCAATTCTCACAGGTGTGATGTAGTATCTCAATATGGTTTTAATGTGCATTTCTCCGTTTATGAATTTACTGGAGTATTTCCACATGTCTGTGTGTCATGTGTATCTTTTCTTTAGAAAACTGTCTATTTATATCATCTACTCACTTTTTAATCGAGCAGAACAATTGTTCTTTTTCTTTTTGTTGAGATGTATGAGTTCTTTATTATTGAGATCAATCACTTGCCTGAAGTATGGTGTGCAAATATTTCCTCCAGTTGCTAGGCTTCCAGTTTATTCTTATGGAGTTTTCTTTTGATTTGCAGAAGCGTTTTAATTTGATATAATCCCATTTTTCAATCTTTTTTTTTTCTTTCTCTTGCTATGAGGTGAAGTCTTCAAATTCATCTTTAGTTGTATGCCATGAAATTATTCACCTATTTGTTCTTCTATTTACTTTATAGTTTCAGGTCTAATACCCAGATCTTTGATCCATTTTGAGCTAACTTTAATGTATGATGATAGCTGGTGGTCTAATTTTATTATTCTAGATATGGTTGTCCAATTCTCCCAGCACCATTTGTTAAAGAGACTTTTTCTTCATTTGGCAGTTTTGGCCCCTTTGTCATATATAATGTGCATATATGTTTAGTTCTAGGCTCTCTTTCCTATTCTATTTGTATAAATGTCCATTTTTCCCCCAATACCACACTGTTTTAACCACTATTGCTTTGTAATATAGCTTGAAGTTTGGTATTGTTATTCCTCCAATTTCCTTCTTTTCCTCAGGAGTGCTTTTGCTGTTTGTGCTTTTTTTAAAAAATTTGATTAATTATATATATTTATTTATTTAAGAAAGGAGACACTGTGCTTTTTTATAGTTTCACCTGAATTTTTGAATAAATTGTTCAACTTGCTGTTCATTTTAACAGGGATTGCATTGAACATATAGATTACTTTTGGGAGAATTGCCATCTTACTAACATTTATTCTTCTAATCCATGAACAAGAGATATTCTTCCATTTATTTGTGTCATCTTCTCTTTGTTATAACTGTCTTATAGTTATCCTTGAAAGGTCTTTCACCTCCTCACAAAGAGATTTAAAATAAAATAAATTTATTATTAGCTGTCACGCTTCTCTTCCCTGATAAGTAAGTTATTGGTATTCAATTTATACACATTCATTAATTAGGCATGTATTTATTGTTGAGCACCTACTAAGTATAGCCATTATATTTAAGACAAGGATTCTATGAAGTCTTATACCTTTATAATTGTGAAAGATTTACTTCCCAGTATAGCCATACATTAACTTAGTTATTAAAACCATATTTGTTGATTGTCTACTATGATCTAGCTAATTTACTGTTCAGTCAGTTAGAATATATCAGAGAATAAGTCTTCACGGAAGCCTGCACTTCAGCAGAGAAAGTCAGATAACAAAATAATAATCACACATTTAAATAAGAAACTTACTTAGAAGTGTATAAATGTATATGAATGTGTATAAATTTAAAAAGATTATATATGCATAGAGTCAAGAAAATGGAAGTTAGGAAAGTAGTATAAAAGATCACAATATGACATATCTGAAGAATTGTCTGATGGCCAGGTTAGCTGAAGCAAAGTGAGCAAGGTAGAGAGTAGGAGCAAATGTTTGGAAATAGGGGCCAGGGAAGAGATTGAAAGTGGAAATGGTGGTTTCTCTGAAATCTTGTGGAGAATTTATAGAACTTTGATTTTTATTCTATGTGAAATGGAAGCCAGAAGAGGATCTTGATATGATTTCTATTTTTAAAAGATGTCTAGCTTCCTTAGTGAGAATAAACATTATGGGCTCTCAAAGATCAAAGAAGAGAAAATGGTTATGAAACTAGCAGAGAAATTTTGGCTAGAAACCAAGACAGTTTAGATTAGATAATAGCAGCCAAGGTGGAAAGAAATAGCCAGCTTCTGGACATATTTTGAAGGAAAACCAACCAATTTCCTGATGGATTGCATATGAGATATGAAATAAAGACACATGCCCTCATTCATTCAACCCCTCTTTTATCCTTTGACTTACTCCTTTAGTCACCTGTTAATTTACTCAAGCAAAGGAAACTGAACTTTTTTTGTGCCATGTACTGATGATATGAATCTGATATAGACTCAGTTTCAGTTCTCAAGATGTTCAGTCTGATGGTAGAGACAGATTTGTAAGCAAACTTTGCTAGCAGGCATGGAATTAAAAAAATATATTGAACATTTCTATTTGAGAAAATAAGGAATTTAGTTAGAGGAAAGACATTAGAAACCCCACATAGGGGATCAACTGGTGGTAGGCCTGGTTAAATGCACATAATACAGTGCACAAGAGCCTGGGTTCAGGCTATAGATCTCCACCTGCTGGGGTAAGTGTCATGAGTGGTGAAGTAATGTTACAGACATCTCACTTCCCCCCTTCTCTTTCTCCCCTTTCCATATCAATTTATCTTTATCTTGTATGTAGGGAGGGAGATATCATATTGGTTGTGAAACAACAAAACAAAATAAACAACTTTCATTGCCTGAGCCTCCAAAGGCCCAGGTTTAGTCCTATATACCACCATAAACCAGAGCTAAACAATGCTCCAGGGAAGAAAATAAAAGTATATCAATTTTGTATGCTTCTATACAAAATAAACAAATGATATTAAAATAAAATAATAACTCATGATCTGTAGTAAGGAGATCTGAGATCTTGTTAGATATCTGATGTTAAGGAAGACATCTGGATAGAAGGAGATAGAGAAAAGGGGGTTGGAGAAAATTTAAAAAGTTAAAAGCTATTTGGAGTGGCTGATATGTAGGATAGAGTAATGAGGATGTTGGGCAGGGGTAGATAGTATAATAGTTATGCAAGGAGACTCTCATGCTTGAGCCTCTGAAGTTGCAGTCAGGTCCTATCCCCTGCACCACCATAAGCCAGAGATGAACAGTGCTCTGGTTAAATATGTATATGAGGATGTTAAACCTAAAAACTGGAAAGGAGCATGAAATCTAATTTCAAGTAGTACTAGACTTCTGGTAAAGCATGGAGGCCATTTTCCTTTTGTGACAAGAAGTCATAGTAGACTTTATGTACTACTTAACATAGTTTATGTAACTTCATGACAGAAGCAAAATTGTGTTTTAGGAAAGTTACTATTTCATTAGAAAAAAGGCACCGAAAATGTTTGTAGAAGGTAATTGATAATGTTGAAGAGAATAACAATTGTGTGAAGCCTAGTATGGAAAAAACTACAGGAGAGGCCAGGCGATAGCACACTGGGTTAAGGACACATAGTACAAAGTGCAAGGACCCACGCAAGGATCCTGATTCCACTCCCCAGTTCCCCACATACAGGGGGATTGCTTTACAAACAATGGAGCAGGTCTGCTGGTGTCTATCTTTCTCTCTTCCTCTCTATCTTCTCCTCTCTCAATTTCTCTCTGTCCTATCTAATAAAATGGCCATAGGAGCAGTGGATTCATAATGTAGGCAACAAGTTCCAGCAATAACTCTGGAGGCACAAAAAAAAGGAAAGAAAGAAAGAAAGAAAGAAAGAAAGAAAGAAAGACCTATGGGATCATAGAAACTTTTAACTCTGTGTATTAGTCTGATTCTTCATAAACACAGAACCAAGATATCTATACCTTTATATTCCAGAATATCCTCATTCTTACTCTTTCTAAATACACGTAATGCAGTATATACATATAGGTATGCAATGTACATACATTTGTATATATATATATATATATATGTATATATATGTATATATAATGAAAATATATACACATATATGTGTTCATCAATCATAAGATATTGCTTTTAGGCTATCATGGAGAATGGATAAATTTATAGTCTTTTGTCTGAAATTTGAGCCCTAGGACAGTTATTGGTATAGTCTCAGTAAGAGAATTGAAGGCCTAAAATCCTAAACACCAATAGTAGGTTGTTATCATTAGTCTAAGGTAAAGATAAGACACATGCCTCAGGAGTTTGGCAGAGAGAGACAATTCTCCCTTTCTTTACCTTTTGTTCTATCCAAGCTTTCAAAGGATGGAATGATGCCCATCCACATTGGAAAGAGCCAGCTGCTCTATATATTTCACAGATCTGAATACTAATCTCATCTGGAAACACCTTCACAGACACAACCAACAATAACATTTAACCAAGTATCTTGGCACATTGGGCTAATATTCCTCCACTAAAATTGACATATAAAATTAAACATAACACTCTGTCTTTAAGATAAATATCACTAGTTATAAATAAAGCTGTCTTCTATCAAAAATCTTGGAATCCCCATTTTAATCCCAGCCATGAGTCAACTTAGAAAAATATTTACAGCATTTAATGCCCTGTCATAAGTTGATCTTGTAAAAAGAACTGTAATATGTTTCTACCTTAAAGTATAGGGAAGTCTAGAAACAGTTCCTGAAAGTTGACAGATTCACATATCATATAATTTTCCCTTCTAAGCACAATATTACCCGAAGCATGTTTCTCAATTATCTTGGTAACTTGACAGGATGCATGAGAGTCCTTGCTAAAGTATACTAAATTGGGAGAGAGTGAAATAAAAAATACAAAAAGACAAATTTACTAAATTAGAATATACATACAGAACCATGGAAACTGACTGTTCATCAAGCTCTGAATTTTAACTTAGAAATAGCCTGGGAGATGTTATGGTGGACTATCAAGCATAAGCCCCTGAGTTTAATCCCCTGAATCGCATGTGTGAGAGTGATACTCTGCTCCTCTCTTTCCTTTTTTTCCCCATTAATTAATATGTATTTTTCCTGATAATGAAAACACACAAAGAACTCACCAAACTCAGCAATAAAAGATAAAACAACCCCACTGGAAAATGTGAGAAGGACATAGGTAGGATCTTTTCCACAGAAAAGAGAGCCAAAAGGCTAACAAGTATATGAACAAATGCCCAAAGTTGTTGATAATCAGGGAAATACAAATAAAAATAAGAGTGAAATAAGACTTCAGACCAGTGAGAATGTTGTGCATTAGAAAAGTCAGAAACTCCACGTATGTATTAAAAAGATTCAATCTTTTAGAACCTCTTTCAGGGCTGGTTTGGTGATGGTTGCCTCCTTTAATTGTTGTTTGTCTAAGAAGGTTTTGATCCCTCCATCTAGTTTGAATGAAAGTCTAGCAGGATATATTATCCTTGGTTGAAACCCTTTTTCATTCAGGGCTCGATATCTTGCTATTCTCTTCTAGCTTTTAGAGTTTGAGTGGAGAAGTCTGCAGTTAATCTTATGGGTTTTTCCCTGTATGTGACTTTTTGTTTCTCTCTTGCAGCCTTTAGGATCCTTTCTTTATCCTTACTCCTTCTTATTGTGACTATGATGTGTCTTGGTGTTTTCAGGTCTGGGTTGATTCTGTTTGGAACTCTCTGGGCCTCTTGAATCTTGATGTCCTTTCTGTTATTCAGGTCAGGGAAGTTTTCTTCTATTATTTCCTCTAGAATGTTTGTTTCCCCTTCCTCTCTTTCTTCCTCTGGCAGGCCAATTATACAAATGTTACTTCTTTTGAGATCATCCCATATGTCTCTGTTGTTGTTTTCAGTGTCTCTCAATCTCTTTTTGAGCTCTTTCACCTCTTTCTTAGTTTTCTTTAGCTCATCCTCTGTCTGACTAATTCTGTTTTCTGCTTCTGTTAGTCTGCTTTCCCTTGCCTCAGCTTCTTTCTTCATTACAGCTATTTCAGCTTTCAGTTCTCTAATTGCCTCAAAATAATCAGTATTTTCCTTGGGGGTCTCAACTGTTGTTTCCCTAATACCATTCCTTTCCTCCAATGTTGTTTTCATTTCTCTGATTAATAAGTTTATTATTGCTTGCATACTTTTCTTATCTATGGTTACTTCTGGCTGATTTGTAGTTTCTTCTGGGCTCTTGTCTTCATTCATTGGAGTAGCAGTTTTATTTGTTTTTGATCTACCCATTCTTTTGATTTATGTGTTTCTTTTTTTATGCTCTGTTGTTCCTCAGTTGTTGTGTCTTGAGTACACTGTACTAAATACCTAAAATGTAGATATAGGCCAGGTCCCATAAGATAGAGCATATGTTCACATGTATCCATATATTAGGGCAAAATAAATATCTGAAAGCAAAAGTACACAATAGTCTGTAGTGAGTCAGTATAAACTTCGTAATGAAATAGTGTCCACTTAGACTTCGATACCCTCCTCACCTACTTCCTATTACAGTTCTCTCACAAAAATACAGGAACATCAACTTTTGGAGAGGTTGTGCAGGGAAAGGGACTCTCTTCCATTGTTGGTGGGGATATAAATGGGCCCAAACCCTGTGGAAAACAGTCTGGAGACTGAGAATAATACTAGACCTGGACCTCACTTCTGACCCAGCAGCCCCACTTCTGGAGATACATTTGAGGAAAACAAATACAGCTATCCAGAAAGACCCATGCGCACTCATGCTTATAGCAGTACGATTTGTAATAGCCCAAATTTGGAAGCAACTCAGATGAATGGCTAAGGAAGTTGTGGTGCATATAAACAATAGAATGCTACGCCACCTAAAAAACCAGTGCTATGTAGTTTTTTTGTGATAGTCCTGTATTATAGTTTTAAATCAGGAAGTACAATGTCTCTCCATTCTTGCTTTTTTTCCTCAGAACTGATTTGGCAATTCTGGACCATTCTGGGTTTCAGATAAACTTCTCTATCATTTTTTTTTTTATTAGTTAGAAATTTAGTGGGACTTTGGTAGGAATTGCATTGAATATACATATTGTTCTGTGAAGAATGGCCATTTTACTAATAATAATTAGTTCAGTCCATAAGAGTAAAATGTCTTTTTGTTGCTTTTTGTCTTCTAATTCCTTTAATAATTATCCATCATTTTCAATGTGCACATTTTCACCTCATTTGCTAAATATATCCCTAGATACCTGGTCCTTTTAATTTTTACTATAAATGGGATTGAAGAAAATCAATTGTAACATATTTTGGCAAGTAACAATGCAAAGCTCAAAATTCCAAACACTTGTCAGAGAAAAACCCTCACCGTGGTTTCTAATAAGTTTTCATTTTTATTTATTTTTCTAAACAATATTTTATTTGATAGAACGGAGATAAATTGAGAGGGTGGGGGAGATAAAGAGGAAGAGAGAGAGAGAGATCTGTAGCACAGCTTCACCACTTGTGAAGTTTTCCCCCAGCAGGTGGGGATCAGGGCCTTTGAACCTGGGTCTTTGTGTATAACAATACATGCACTTTACCAGGCATGAAACCCCCTCACCCCCAAGAAGAGTTTTCTAAGAGATAATTCTGTATATGAAGATTTTAAAATGGATAAATGCAAAGTTTCTGTTCTTTCCCAATAATACATTCATGATGATAAGTTGATAACTAGATAAGTGGTCACTTTTGAGGAGTAGTTTTATGCACAGCTATTTTAAAAGAGATAGTATTTTACTTATCAGTGTGGGAAAAAAATCACTGTTGCCTCAGAGCTTCTATTTTTCCATATAATTTACATAATTAAAATAATAAAAGAGGCTTGTAGAGTTAGTGCACCAGGTAGGGTGCATAACTTGTCAAGTGAATCACAGCACACCAGCCTGCATGCTTCTTCCAATTCATACCAAATGATATTGCATCCACCAATCCAACCTAATCAACACAAGGAGTACCATATCACCATGCTTCATTTCAGACTGTGTCCAGAGATGTCAGTCCACATTACTTCAGCCACATTACTCTGGTGAGACCTTTCCTTTCACAGGATTCTCTAATTCCATTTCAGGTGGTTCACTTCCTAACAAAGTCCCAATACCTAGATATAGACCAGGTCCTGTAAGATAGAGCATATGTTCACATATATCCATAAACTAGGGAAAAATATATACCTGAAAGCAAAAGTACACAATGGTCTGCATTGAGTCAGTATAAAGTTCATAATGAAATAGTGTCTACTTAGACCTAGATACCCTCCTCATCCAATTCCTATCACATTTCCCTCAGTTACTCCAAAGGTAACCATATTAAAGTAAGGACTGCAAAAGCTGAATAAGGTCAAGAGACAGGCATACTTTAACGATGACTCTTTAGTCACTATCAGGCCACCCCATCAGCTGGGGCCCTAATCAGGGAGTCCTGAGATTCCCAAACAGATCTGATGGGTCAAGACCTCGAATAAATCCCTCTCTCTATTGTTACCAGTCATTTCTATCAGGAACAACTATGTGGGCCCCCATAGTCCTTTCCCTCAAATTGGATCAACAATAGTAGATAATGTTCCATCCTCTGAAGGGAGGCTGGATAACATACTCTATGCTATACCTGAGGAAGATGGGTCCTAATATTGGGGCAGCTTGGAATGTTCCTACTCATGACCACAGAATGTGAGCTCAGACCTACAGGGATGCAGAGGTCACACAGTCTCCTAAGCTGAATATGGGCCCCAGATCACATCAAATAAATGGGGTTTATAGTCAACAATATTTATACACCTTTCCTATATTTGGGAGCTACTCTTTTCCCTGATCCAGCTTTCTGGTCCTTTTTCCAGCCATGACAATATATCCCCAGACAATAACTTGGATCCACCTGCATATCAGATTTCAGGCTTGGGCAAAAATAAATAAATAAAATAAAAAATAAATAAAAATAGTATAGTCACAGGCCCTTTGGAATATAACTAAAATATTCCTACTTGCTACTTACAAAACAGAAACCCCTCCAATTCTACAACTGCACTATTCAAGCCTTTAGGTTTATGGTTAGTCAACAATTTGTTTGGCTTTGTATGTTAAGTCTCTTTTCAGCCACCAGGTTCCAAATGCTAGCAAGAGGCCAAAATGACTTCCCTTTGCAGTTGACCCCAATAATGTGTCCTGGATCTCTGATTCCCCAGAACCCCACCCCGCTAGGGAAAAAGAGATGCAGGTTGGGAGTATGGATAGACCAGTCAACGCCCATGTTCATCAGGGAAGCAAGTACAGAAGCCAGACCTTCCACCTTCTGCACCCCATAATGACCCTGAGTCCATACTCCCAGAGGGTCAAAGAATAGGAAAGCTATCAAGGGAGGGGATGGGATATGGAGCTCTGGTGGTGGGAACTGTGTAGAGTTGTACCCCCACCCCAACCTATGGTTTTGTCAGTGTTTCCTTTTTCTAAATAAATAAATAACAAAACAAAAAAAAAAGTGTTATGACATGAGAGGAAGTTCTGGTACTCCCAACAAATCCATTCATATTTATCTTTTCTTTCCCTCTTTCTGTGGTTGAAAAAACAGCCAGGAGTGATAGAATCAAGAATGTATGCCCTGACCATATATACATACATACATACACCACTTAAACATGCTTAGACACAATAAAAACATTATGAGGACCAAATAGTGGCACACCCTATTGAACACACATTTTATCATGTGGAAGAATTTGGGTCCAAGCCCCTAATTCCCATCTGCAGGGAGGAAGCTTCAGGGAAACAGTGCTGTAGGCATATCTCTCTTTCTTTCTGTCTCCCCCTCCATTTTCAATTCCTTCCTGTCTTTTCAAAATAAATACACATTAAAAAAAGTTATAAGACCCTGGATTTTTGTCTAGTAGTTCAGAAGAAAAGGGCCAGCTCCTCAGGGGCACGAGCGCTTCCACACTACGATCATCATCTCTGGCATTATGCGATTCCACTGCAGAATACTGTGCCCCAGTATGGTTCCGTAGCCCCCATGTCCACTTGGTCGATTCCAAATTATATTCCTCCATGAGGATAATTTCTGGAACCATCCGTTCCACCCTGGTTCCATGGCTGCCAGTTCTTAGCAACATCGCCCCGCCAGATATTCGTCGGGATGCGGCACCATCTAAGTTCATTTCCCACGTCTACGCTCGACCGGACCTGCCAATATACGCGGATATCTTCGCCCACCCTGTCCAACGCTTGACATCTCGTCACCCAATCTGGTCCCCTACACCTACACTGAACTTCTCTGTTCCAGTCTCTTGGAAACAGAGCTGGCAGTTAGCTGAGCTAAAGAACAAACACCTCATCACAGACCCCTGCAAGCATCAACCCAGCTTTGACCTAGCACGTTATGATTGGGCCCTCCTCAATCGCTATTGAACAGGCCATGGCCGGTGCGCCGCTATGTTCCATCGCTGGGGAGCCAGAGACGACCCGAACTGCCCCTGTGGCTACAGACAGACTATGACCCACATAGTCAATGACTGCCACCTCTCCAGATTCAAAGGTCTCGAAACTTTACATCAGGCTCAACCTGACGCTGTTGACTGGCTACGGAAGAAGGGCAAACGCTAGAAGAAGAAGAAGAAGAAAAGGGCAATCATGAAAAATATGGTAATCTCTGAATTTTTATTTTTGCATGCTGTTTTTATCCAGAAGAACTGCAAGAGAGTGGGGAAGTAAAATTGCATAACTGAGGGAGAGGCACAAGGACTCTGAAATCGAATTTCAGGTAGGTGACCTTGTAGAAGGAGGGTGAGAAAAGAAAGCAGGTCTCCTAATTTTCCATGTAGGTGGCCAACACATTGGTTTCAGTAGTCATGAAGCTGAAACTACATGCTTTGTCAGTGTCTGCCCCTCATGAGAGAACTGCCATGGTAACCGCAGTGCCCACAGGCTTTGCTGAAAAGTTATTTGAGTATCAGAGGAAAGAAAAATCCATGTCAAACAAAGTTTACCCAGACGATGCTGGTCTTTTAAAAGTACAGCGTTTAGTCCAACCTGGGAGCTCCGTGTTATAGTTTAGAGGCTCCTCTTGTCCTGAAAACCTAACCTTCAATTTAAAAATGTTCTCAAAGCTTTCCTCAAAATGAAAATATTTGTTCAAATCCTCAGAATGCAATAAGAAAATATCCTTCTAGCAAAAGCAATGACTTAGCATTTTGGGGTTTGGCTCAAAAGTGAGAAAACATAGGAAAGGGAGTTACAGTCTGACTGGCTATTGGCTGGGTCTTCCTTCTAAGAATTAAATTGCCTTGTGAACTTGGATTACTTTCTCTCTAGATAGTTCTTGGGTAGTATTCCCAAGATTTCAGATTTTTACATGCCCTAAGTTGCTTGGAGAATCTTATAGAGACTTACTATATCCAAAAACAGAGACTAACTCCCACAAGCCCCTTATTTTTGAAATGAGAACAAAATGAAGTCCAGAGAGACTTGGTAATTACTCTCCAAGGCAACAGAACTAGTGCCAAAAATGAAAAATAAAAAAATAAAAAAAACTGCTCTCTGGCTCTTTCAACTACCACATAATACCCCTCCTATAATAAATTTATTTTCTCCCACTGCCATTTCTTTTATTTTTTATTTATAAAAAGAAACATTGACTAAATGATAGGATAAATGATAGGACACAGTTCCCACCACCAGAACTCTGTATCCCATCCCCTCCCCTGATAGCTTTCCTATTCTTTAACCCTCTGGGAGTATGGACCCAAGGTCCTTGTGGGATGCAGAAGCTTGAAGGTCTGGCTTCTGTAACTGATTCCCCACTGAACATGGGTGTTGACTGGCCGGTCAATACTCCCAGCCTGTCTCTCTCTTTCCCTAGTGGGGACATATTGGTGGGGTTGTCTGTCCAGGGAAGTCTGGTTGACATCCTGCTAGCATCTGGAACCTGGTGGCTGAAAAGAGAGTTAACATACAAAGCCAAACAAATTGTGGACCAATCATGGACCTAAAGGCTGGAATAGTGCAGATGAAGAGTTGGAGGGGTATATGTTTTCTAGATAGCTAGTAGGCATATTTTAGTTATATTCCAAAGGGCCTGTGGCTATACTAGTGTTTTTGTTGTTGTTGTTGTTGTTGTTGTTGTTTTGTTTTGTTTTTTCCCTGAGCCTGAAATCTGATACACAGGTGGATCCAAGTTATTGTCTGGGGAGGTGATGTCATGGCTGGCAGAAGGACCAGAAAGCTGGATCAAGGAAGAGAGTAGCTCCCAAATATAGGAAAGGTGTATAAATATTTTTGACTGTAAACCCCATCTATTTGATGTGATCTGGGGCCCATATTCAGCTTAGGAGCCTATGTGACCTCTGCATCCCTGTAGATCTGAGCTCACATTCTGCAGTCATAAGTAGGAATGTTCCAAGTTGCCCCAATATTAGGACCCATCTTCCTCAGGTGTAGCATAGATTATATTGTCCAGTCTCTCTTTGGAGGATGGAATATTCTCTACTGTTGTTGAGCTAAGTTGAGGGAAAGGTCCTATGGGGGCCCACAAAGGGGTTTATTGTGTTGTTCCTAATAGATATGACCAGTAGCAAAGGAGATAGGGGTTTATTCAGGTCTGTTTGGGAATCTCAGGACTCTCCGATTAAGGCCCCAGCAGGTGGAATGGCCTGATAGTGACTAAAGAGTCATCATTAAAGTTTGCCAGTCTCTTGCCTTTATTCAACTTTTGCAGTCTTTGCTTTGATGAGGTTAGCTTTGGACTGAGTGAGAGAACTGCAATAGGAAGTAGGTGTAGAAGGTATCTAAGTCTAAGCAGACACTATTTAATTATGAACTTGGCAAACGCTAGAAGAAGAATGAACTTTATACTGACCTCACTACAAACCTATCTATTTGTAGTCAGATAGATCACGTTTTAATTAATATGAGAGGGGAAAATTTGATTGAATGTCTCAAATTTTTAAAATCACGTATTGAGTCTTTTTAATAAATAGGCTGAGTCTTTGATATGTTGACTCTCTTAAAAGCTTAGACCAGGGAGAACAGAAGCAACAGGTGGCACAGCTCTATACAAACTATGTCAAAGGACATAAATTATGGTGATGTTGTGTATGAAACAGCAAATCCTAATAAAGGGGATATTTCAAAGTTAACCCAATTGCCCAATGATGTGATTATAGTAATAACTATCTATTGTCTTCTTAAATCCTCAGATAGCAGGAACCTCCAGCTTCCTCTATAGAGCCTCTATTTCCCCCAGTCGTGGGACCTCTAAGGTGGGGCTCACTTTCCTGCATGCTTCTCTCAATTCATACCAAGTGATATTGCATCCGCTGATCCCAACCTAATCAACACAAAGAGTAATACCTCAGCATGCTTCACTTCAGACTGTGTTCAGAGACAGCAGGCATGGATTGTCAACACTTGACCCTCATTACTTGGGTGAGACCTTCCCTTTCATAGTATTCTCTAATTCCATTCCAGGTGGTTCACTTCTGATCAAAGCCCCAAAACCTAGATATAGACCAGGTCTTGTAAGACAGTGCATATTTTCACATATATCCATAAATTAGGGCAAAATATATACCTGAAAGCAAAAAAATCCATTGCCATTTTTATCTGTAGGTAACATGCTCAAATTTGCATTATTGTTGGTAATATTCTCAGAATAAACTCCAGGAAACTTATTCTCAATCATACATTCTTAAGCTTAATACTTAAATGAGGAATTAGATGGCCTGAAAGACTAATTGTAAAAATAATGTTTATTCTAAGCTTTCAGTCTGGTAAAGCAACTGAGAAGACATAATCTGCTTCATCTGTTTCTATATTTGCAAAGTAATAGTGGAATTTTTTTTTCCAGTTAGTGATTGTTATGTGAAGTATTAAAAAAAAGACGAAATGAATGATACTTGGATAACTGGAGCAAAATGAAGAGTATCTGTTCCATCCATCCCCTTCTGTTTTGCTTTCAAGACCTATAATTGTGCTCCACTTTCCCAAGTCCATTCTTCATTATAGTGAGTACACTCCTTTCCATACCCATGAGTAACTAATATATTTTCTACCCAGGTCCTTGCATTGTACAATCATATGTATATTTCATGTGGTCATCTAACAAATTTTTTCATCCTAGAACATCATGTTACAGACTGAGGTTATAAATGGCTACTTGTTCAATGTTCACTCAACAAAGACTACATTTAGTAAGTGCATACTACACAGCAAGTCCTATGGTAAGTGCTGAAAATTCAAAATTCATTAAGAATGAAATTTGACCTTGCAAAAGTCTTGAAAATCTTTAGGTACAAGAATATGCAAATTATACTTAAATGAACTGTCACTTTAATAGCATATACTTATTTTAATCAAGTTAGGTAAATGTTACTGAATGTTTTCTATGAGCAGGATAAGTTAACATTTACAAAATAAAGTGAAGGAAGATATGATTTAACCTAGTGTTGTCTTCATTCTTTCTGTGATTTCTACAGTGCTGTAGAATCTACATGGACCTCATTCCTTCATTTTTCAAATATGCAAATAGTGAATGTTTTTCTTTTATTTTTTAAAAAATTTCTTTATTGGGGGATTAATGTTTTACATTTGACAGTAAGTACAATAGTTTGTACATGCATAACATTTCTCAGTTTCCCACATAACAATACAGTCCCCACTAGGTCCTCTGTCATCCTTTTCTAGAACTTGTACTCTCCTCCACCCCATCCACCCCAGAGTCTTACTTTGGTTCAATACACAAACCCCAGTTCAGGTTATACTTGTAGTTTCACTTCTGATCTTGTTTTTCAACTTCTGTCTATGAGTGAGATCATTCCATATTCATCCTTCTGTTTCTGACTTATTTCACTTCTCTGGAAGTTGTGAGGATGTGGTTGAGCTATGCAGGGACTGACTTGAGGGGATATCCACCCTCTTATCTTATCAGACTCTCTACCTCACAAAGCACATTGCATTCCTGTTTCTATGGCCTGCTCCCTTATTATCTACATAATCATGGTTTTGCTTGAAAGATTCCCACCCATTCCATTCCTTTGATCTATCTTCTTTCTACCCTCAAGACCCTCCCTGCCTGCAGGGTATTATTAATCCTACCAATTAAAACCCTTGCAACAGTTGCTAAGGAAGTTCCTACCTTTCCAATCCCTTTTACTTTCCTCCGCCCCTTTTCTAGCCATTTCCCTTTTTGACCTGCCACTTCCAGGTCCAACCTTTAAAGCCTTTGATCTCTGATCAATAAAGAATGTAATTACCTTGCAGCACGAGTTCTGTTCAAGAGTCATCTCCCTTGTGTCATTGAGTGAGTAGCAGCCCAGGCTGGCTCTGGTAGTGTTCTCTTCAACCCAGAGTACACACCTGGGAAGAGGCACCCTCACACTATCCCAGCATAACTTAACATGATTTATTCAAGCTCTATCCAAGGTGGGTTGAAAACAGGGAAATCACCTTTTAAAATATCTGAGTAGTATTCCATTATCTATATGTACAACTTGCTCAGCCACTCAGCTGTTGTTGGACACCTGTTACAAGCTGTTACTAGGACTCAGTCCCAGTCCATATTGCATCCCTATCTCATTAACTCTAACCCTAAACCTAATACTAACCCTAAGAGAATGGGAGAAACAATGGTAGTCCTTGGCCGTAACATCTGAGTTTTATTTATACATCTATTTGCCACCACTAGGACTTAGTGCCTGCATGACTAGGGTTTTATTTATTTATTTATTTATTTATTTATATTCATTTTGTTTCTCTTCTTTTTGCCATCATTGCTCAGCCAACTCAAACAACTGAAGTTCTGTTTATAGTTTATCCACTCTCTGGGCATGTATTCTGTTATAGTTTATCCACTCTTTGGGCATAATTTCTAGCTTAATCACTTTATTGACCTCTAAACTCTCCCTTAGTTTGAATGGGTAATTTGACACCCTGGCCTATGGGTGTAATGTTCCACCTGCCCAGCATTGTCCCTTTTAAATTTCTCCATATTCTTTGCAATTGGCATGGCTGTGCAGAATAATGGAACCCTGAAAGAGATGTGAACACGGTGATGGTGCCCTGAATGTACTTCTTAAATATCAACTGATAGCTTCTTTTAAGATTCAAACATTAACCACCAACCAATAGTCCCCTCCCTCATATCCTAGGAAACATTAAGCTGAACAGTAATACGAAAGGAACAAAAAGAAAGAATATATGGGTCACTACATCTGGTGTTCTGCATTTAATAATTGTGCATTTCAAAACTTCTAATCATATAGACTTGCTTTTAATAGAAACCAGATACATTTGAGGTTTTGTCTCCCAGAATATCTTCCAGCATTATAAGAAAGTCATTTATAGAATAAGGAAAGATGAGGCAGTAGAGCTTGAGCAGTGGACTGGTGTCAATAAGAACAAAATAACTTTGAGATATGAGAATCCAGATATTCTAAAACTAAGAGGGAGTATTTAAAAAAAATAAAGGAATAAATACAGACAAGAGCAAGATCAGTAAAAATAAATGTATGCAAATGTCTTCAAAGTCAGATTGTGCAAGAGTAAGTACTAGAGATGGCATAATTAAATGAGCCTAACCCATACTATTCTGTTAAGCAGTTGAAATTACTTGAGCAGACACATTACATAGCAGTTGTGTCATTTGTTGTTGGTCATTGTTACTTTTCATAATATGAAAATGAAAGCAATCAAAGCAGTTATTCCACTTGGAGTGAAATTTAGTTATGTCTTCATAGAAGAAGAGTCAAACACCAAACCATGATTTGTTCTCTGAGTTTCATTTCTCTCAGATACATACTATAAAACAAGATTTGCATACAATTTGTTCACTTCAGTTATGGGAATGGAGACAGGTAATTGGTAGGTAAAATAATGTTAGCTAAAGGGGGAAAGCTATAGGAGGATAGGTAGTCAATAAAAATTACACTATTACATCAGCTTCCCTAACAGAGAACTGAAACTTATATCCCTGGTACTTTCAGCCTGGTGAGGTGGAAAAGGTAGAGTTCTGTGTTTCTGGAAGAAAAAGATGCAGAGTTGGCATTCATTAGTCTACTGAGGTACATTAAATGATATAAGAAATCTAAGAGTATTGAGCTCCAAAAGCATCTGCTGTACTTCCAGACTAGAGGGCTAGTTGAATGCCAGTGTAAGTGGGCTTCCTCTTATATCATAATCATCTGCTTCAGTGTTGAACATTATGGTATCCAACAGAGTCCCTCATTCCCTTCTGGGAGACAAGTTTGAGGTTTGAATACTTCAGTGAATGAATTCTCTTTAGATTCAATGAGGTTATTTTTGGACATGTGTAAGTGAAGCTGACACATTAGAATTATCAAAATTGCCAGTGAAAAATTAGAGTTCCACCATCTGAGTTGGGCTGGTCTGATAACCAATAGCACAGTTAAATAGGATCAAGAATAGGTTTTCAAAATCATATGACTCTGAACTAGATTTCCAGCTATAATACTAGTTATATAAGTGATTTCTGATTTTTCTGAGCCTCAATTTCTTCAACTATCTATCAAATAAGTATATGGCCAGTTATACTCAAGGGTTCTTAGAGTTCTATCAGACTATCTCTGTGAAGCCCTAGTATGGCTCATGACCCTTTTTGAAATGCTATAAAGACAAATCAGATGATGTAAGCAGCTTCAAAACTACCCTGTATTTCTTTCAGATGCTGAACCTCACCATGTTTTAGTCTTCATATACTTTATACATATACTTGCTTATTCAAAGTATCTTACACTATCCTACTGATCCAGGCTGTGGTCACAGCCTAGTACATAATGGTATAGGAAAGTTCTTCTCATAGTCTCTAACAGAGCTCAATGGAAACTGCCTCAAATGCAAACATCTGAGAGGGGGGAGGGAGAGAGAGAGAGATGAGAGGGAGAGAAAGAGAGAAAGAGAGAGAGGGAGAGAGAGAGAGAAGTTTAAACCCAGGAAGACCTGACTTTGCTCCTTCTTATTATTCTACTCAACAGATGTTGATTCATTACCTATCTTATAAAAATCAGTGTTAAGTACTGTATGAGTTCAGGGAAATCAGGAATTCTGCCAGAAATAAGGTATTTGAGAATAGGAAAGGTATGAACTTAGGGTTTATCTTATAAGACAAAGCACTCAAGAAAAGGTAGTTCTAATGTAGGTACTTAGGGTTAATGTGAACCCTGTTTTATAAAGGGGGCAACTGATCTTAAAAAGAAAAGTGACACACAAATAAGCAATTCTAATATGTGAATTTGATTAGAGAAACTTGACATTTTTTTGCCTACTCATAATCTTTTTATTTTGGGGGGCATAAAGTTATAAGGGAGTCTCATTCATTAAATAGGGGTCTCACTCATGTAGAGCATGCATTCTGCCACTGAGTTACAGTTTTGATGAACTAGAATTTTTCCTGATATCAGAGTAATGCATGAGAAACTTGAGGACCAAGACCACATCTTGTTTATTTTTATCATCTTATAAGACAGTATGTGTTCTGCAAATATTACTTAAATGGAAGAACAAATAAAGTAACATATTTTTTCTACATATAACCCAAGTTCACATTTTATCAGTCTCCAACTTTAAAGTATACTAAAATCCATTTGGTGATTAAACCCCACCTACATATTGGCATTTCTCCTCAATATGAATCTTCACTTTTATTAAAATAAAATCATATGTTCCAAGCATTCTCTTCTCTCAGAAAATTAATTTCAATTAATATAGTTAATCCACAAGGACCAGGATCTAACATCTCTTATGATCCAGAGTTTAGCTATCTATTCCAGCATTATGTCTTGCCAGATCCTGTGATCATAACTCTTTTACTTCTTTCTTTAATCCTTAGAAGAGCAATGTGGGGAAGGTGTCACAATTTGTATCACTGAGAAGGAGTTGGAATATATTCACATGCCAGAGAGTATACTTTACTAAATGTGAAGACTCCATTTGAACCCTGTCTGGCACATGTAGCACTATGTAACAGGGCACATTCATTAGTGGTACAACAGTGCCGTGGTATCCCTCCTTTTTTTCTGTCTTTGTCCTTTGTTCTCAATGATCTAGCTTAAAAAATTATTATAAAGTGGTTCACTCAGGGCAGTTGTTTTGTGTAGGCAAACCTCAGTGAAACACTAGTAGTGAAAATTAATAAAATAAGAAAAGTAAGGCTAACACTATTAACTTCTAGTGTTATATAGCTAGAAAATAATAGTGTCTGATTTTGAACCCAAGACTGTATGATTCCAGAGCCCAAGGCTTTACATCTGAAAGCTCTCAAATATGATCCCTTGCTTGTGGTCTGACCAAGATAGAAAAAACTGGAGACATTGATCCCTTATTTGAGAACACTGCACTTAAGATTTGCCTACACCATCTAGGAAAATTTTCTCATTCAAAATGAAAAACAGATTCTTGCTTCTATGTACTGTCCTGGAAATACAGCTTTGTGGCATTCTCTATTTTCATGTGCTTTTCTCTTCCAAACACTCCCATTT
The DNA here is from genome assembly GCF_950295315.1 of Erinaceus europaeus. Classification (NCBI taxonomy): domain Eukaryota; kingdom Metazoa; phylum Chordata; class Mammalia; order Eulipotyphla; family Erinaceidae; genus Erinaceus; species Erinaceus europaeus. Next base: position 74,845,614 of record NC_080174.1, on the reverse strand, counting down.
TCACAAAAGTATTGGTTTTAAGAAACCAGTATATGTATCTCTCATGATTAAGTTCTGACAAGGAAAGCGGCATAGGAGCAGAGCAAAACAACAGGCAAGACACAGCTGACAGTAAAGAAAGTTACTTGCTGTAATGATGACTCATGTTGCTTGATGAGAAATTGAAATAGGAGATGTCTCTGTACCTTCTCCGTCCTCCACAATCCTGTGTCCACAAGAAGTTTCTCCAGATGGGAAATCATGAATTGAATGTTACACTACAACTTACTAAGAAGCTTTCCTCTTATTTCCTAACCCCATATTTGAATTCTTGTTATTTAAGAGCACAGCACAATCACATCTAAAATTTTGCAAATAAGACTGAATAGGTAGGCATTAAGTGGAAGATATCACTTATCCGACTTTATCACAATAATTGTGCATTTAATATTTATTGGAGTACCAAACTATTGAAGTCTGATGCTCTTAACGTTAAATATTTGGGAGCTAGTTTTATCTCACCAGATTGGGAGCTTGTATTTTCAGGTTCATGATCATGTGGGAGATACTATGGTCCTATAGAAACAAAGGAAGCTTTTGTATTGTGGTCTCATTTAGCGATCTTAATTATAAAGTGCTCTGGGGCAGTGAAGTATTGTTTACGCTAGGTCCTAATTACATACACACATCAGACCCCTTGATTTTTTAAATTTTTATTAGTGATTTAATCTTACCAAATTATAAGAAAACAGTGATATGATACCACACCATTCTCATTCTGTGTCCCAATTCCTTCCGCTGTAAACTGCATCAGTTCCAAGATCACAGATGTTTGTTGACTATTATTTCTATAATTATCTATCTATATTTACACGTAGTTGCCCATTTTTATGGTCCTTCCTTCTCTTCCTTTCTAAGTCACATCTACTATTTCTGAGTGCTCCCCCCCATTTCTTTTTTGTTTGTTTGTTTTGTTTTTCTTCTCTCTCCAGGTTCTAATGGAATTGGAGTTTAGTGCCCTATGGTCATCTTCCTCTAACATTTACCCCTCTGGAACTATGGAACAAAGCTCTTTATGGGATGAAGAAGTTGGAAGGTCTGGTTTCTGTAATTGCTTCTCCATTGGACATGGGTGTTGGCAGGTCGATCCATGTCCCCAGCCTGTTTCTATCTTTCCCTAGTGAGGTAGGGCTCTGGAGAGGTGAGGTTCCAGGATATATTGGTGAGGTTGTCTGCTTAGGGAATTCAAGATAAAATCATAGTAGCATTCACAATTTGGTGGCTGAAATGCAGCAAGATACAAAGCAGGACAAGATATTTAATGAACAGTAACCATAAAGTAAGGGTAGAGTAGATATAAATAGGGACTTCAGGGTGGAAAGAAGTGAGGAAGTCTATTTCAAGTAAGTTCTTAGGGGTCCATGACTGTAGTAATTTTTGTTGGAGCTTGAGAGATAGCTCTCAAGTGAAGTAAAAATATTGTCTAAGAAGATGTGATTTTAATTTGTCTTTAATCCAATGACAATTGAGGAACATTTCCTCTCTGCCTCTGGCTTTCCCTATCCATCTTTCACTCTCCATTAAGTAAGAGGAAAAATATGTCAACAGAGAACAAAGACAGTGGTGGAGTTGTGCAGGTACCACACCCACTGTTCACCCTGCTGACCAAAAAGAAAAAAAAAATAGCTTAAATAGCAAAATTCAAAGTACATGTAAATCAAACATATAAATTTCTCTTTACTATACTAGTTAAAATCAGTCTATCAGTATGCATGTATCTGTCAGTCTACATGTATCTGTATCACTATAAAATAAACATTTATAATATATTGTATTATATAAGCTACACTATGATGCCAATGACAGATAGCTAGTTCATGCCTTGACCAGGACCACTCCTAGGGACACATCACTCCCAGGCTCTGTTTGTCTCATTTACACCAGAATTTTCTGTCTCTATTTAGTATTCCTGATTTTGCAAAGGAATCTCATTAATCCCAAAGCTAAAATTTTGAACTCACATTAAAAATTGAGGTATGATTCTATGGTATATAGAGAGAAACATGCGTTTGTATGTAAATAAACAAGACTTAAAATTCCATTTATGTTCTTCACAGACTTGACATAGATAGCTCTATTATGAATAAAATATTAACCTCCCAATTTCAAATTAGTCATTTGTCACATTAAAGTACTGGTAGTTATTTTACAAAGTTATGTAATCATCAAATTATTCAATCTAACTAAAATACACATAGAACATCTGGTTTAATTCTGGATGCCTAATAACAAATTCAGTTAATTTAGCTGGAGTCAATGGGAGAGGGATTTTCAAAATTGGAAGAAGATTTCAACCTGTCATGCTGGAAAGGCAGTTTTAATCAGTTTTAAATGTCAGGTCTAAAGAATGTGGCAAAAGCATCAACCACACACAAATTAATTAGTGGCAATGTGAGAAGTGAAGATGATCAAGCATAGTGTGAAATGAATGAAACCTAGACCTCAGAGTTGAGCTTTACTGTAATGTTAAGTCTGCTAGAAGTTTACTACATAATTCCTTATAAGCTCACCATGGATAGTAACAAGGTCTGAGTTGTATCAGAGATTGTGTTTGCTGCAAAGGCTGGAGTATGTGTCATCTAGCCATTTTCCAAAAAGTTATCCAATCCTTATCTTAAAGGACTATACATGCTCAGATAACCCTATAAATGTGAGGTCAAGGCTATCCCTTTAAAACAAACCTCCCCTCACATAGCTGGGTCCCAGAAATGAGCTCAAACTACTTTCAGTTCACTTAATCACAAGTGTCTTCAACTCTCCTGCTTTAGTCCCATCTAGAGATAGCTTACATTCTTACCACCAGGTTTACCTGATTTCTGAAATTATGATCTGTTCTTACTTCTTGAAATTTATAGCTAAAAGTTACCAGTTTAATTTTTGAAACATTCTCAAGTATGCTCCCTGTCTCTCTGGCTATGTCTGCTTTGTGTAAATATGCTGTCTTACCTTGATCTAGCTTTCTTGATGGAAAACAACATCAAATAACTCCAAGAGCTAAGATAATGTCTTCTTTCTGTTTTTCTCCAGATTATGATGCATAATAAAATCTGAGAAAACATCCACTGAGTAAATAAAGATTGTGTAAAGAGAGAAAATTGAGATATCCACAGAGAACAGGCTTACTATAAGCAAAGAGACAAGAAGAAAGAAAAAGTACAGACCATGCTTTTATAGTAAACTGTTGACATTAGGGAACTAGTGAGATATGAGATAGGAATAATCCAGACAAATCCAGACCAAAGATGGCCACATATGCATACTAAGACTTTCAGACTTGACTTTGAAGACAGCTGACTGGTTTATATTCTGGAACATAAGAAGATGGGTTGGAAGAAAGAGAAGAAAAAATTATGCTGGCAGTCTTTGGAGATTGGGGTATTGATAGCTGAAATGAACCAGTTCTGGGTCCTATTTAGGCAACAAAGAACTTTTTAAATGAAAAAAAATCACCTAAAAACTAATGAATTTGCAATTGTGACTTCTTGAGTTTCCAATGCTGTTGTACCACAGAGGTTGAACAGTGGTAGGGAGACCCTGTATTGCATCAGGGACACTGACCTGGCCTGATGACTCAGAATAAAATCCCCCCTGCCCAACAAAAATATATAACTAGGGAAATTGAATACCTTAGCCACAGTGCCTCCTGCTGGCACAACAACAAAAGAACACTAAATGTGAAAACAGAAATACACAGGTAGTAATCACAGAAACTCCAAACAATCAGACAAATTCAGATTTTGAAAAAATATACAGTTCAGAAAACTTATTATGAAACCAATTCAAGAAACTAAAGTTAAGATTCAATAATCCGGAGTTGACCAGTGGTGCAAAGCACAAGGACTGGTGCAAGGATAATGGTTCAAGCCTCTGGCTCCCCACCTGCAGGGGAGTCACTTTACAAGTGGTTAAGCAGGTCTGCAGGTGTCTGTCTTTCTCTCCCCCTCTCTGTCTTCCCCTCTTCTCTCCATTTCTCTCTGTCCTACCCAACAACATCTTCAATAACCACAACAATGTTAAACAACAAGGGCAACAAAGGGGAAAATAAATAAAGCGTTTAAAAAAGATTCACTAAATCAGTGACAGTTTTTACAATGAATTTCAAAGTATAGAAAGAAATCCAAATAGTATTGCAGGTCCTAAAGGATACACTTAATGCAGTTTGGGTTGAGGTAGAAGGCTCATAAGCAGACTTAATCAGGTGGAGGAGAGAATATCAACACTAAAAACACAACCATCACACTCTGTGAATTTAAAACTCTTGGAGAGAAAAGGTTTAAGAAAAATGAAGCACTTTTCTCAGAAATAACAGCCTCCATCAGAGAGACAAATATCCAAGTTACTAGGATCCACAAGGAAGAAGAGAGAAGAGTAGAAAAGATATTCAAAGACATTTTAGCAGAAAATTTTCCATTCTTGAGCAAATTTCAAAATATAGAAATACAGAAAGGTGACTGCACACCTAATTTTTTTGTATGCAAAATTACACACACCAAGACACAACACTGTAAAACTATCTAAAACTAAGCACAAGGAAAAAATATTGCAGGTTTCCAGGGAAAGGAAGGAAGTCATATATAAAGATCGAACCATCAGGCTTTCATCAGACTTCTCACCACAAATCCTACAGGCAAGGAGAGAGTGGAAAGGCATATTCAAAGTATTAAAATATAAAAATTGTTTGCCACAAATGATACCCTGCTAAATTATCTTTCAGATATGAGGGAGAAATAAATACCTTTCCAAATATTCAGAAACTGAAGCAATTTACCACTAGCAATGCTGCCTTGTATGTATCATCAAGAAGAGTGCCAAATGAAAAGAAGAAGCAAAGGAATTCTTAATTTTAATGAGATGATCAATATTAAAACAGAACAAGGAACATAACAATAGGGAAAACAAGACAGGGGAAAGGAGAGAGCAAAATAGAGTGTCACAGTCCAATGTTGGTGAACCAAGGCTAACTTAGAAAAGATTTTTCTAGATATTTTAAGTTAGACACAATATTGATGATAACCACAAAAAACCCCACAAAAACAAAAAGGAAAAATATTTACAGTAGGCAAGATCATTATAGAAAACCATACACATAAAATAAAAAACAGGAAAAGAGTCAACAAGAAATAAAGCAAACTCGAAACCACAGCCAGAGTCTGAGAAAAGGAAAATAGAAGACCCAATCCCATTGACAACTGAACCCAAAGAGAGAAAATGCCTTGCGGTGAATCTCATGGAAGAAGTAAGCTATAGGACATTGAGAAAGGAAATTGAAAAGGATACAAAGAAGTGGAGAACAGTCCTTATTCCTGGATTGGAAGAATAAGCATTATTAAAATAATTATTCTATGAAAATTAACCTACAATTTCAATGCAAGACCTATAAAAATCCCAGTTGTGTTTTCTAAGCAAATTGAACTATTGTCCAAAATATGTGTGGAACCACAAAAGGACATGAATTGCCAAAGCATTTCTGAGAACATGGTAATAAAATATGGAGGTATCACACTTCCCAATTTCAGTTTGTATTACAAAGAAATAGTAATCAAAACAGCATGGCAAAGGAATAAAAGCGAACACTGTATCAGTGGAGCAGAACTGAAAGCCCAGAACTGAGCCTACATACATATAACCACCTAATACATTATTAAGCGTCCAAAACCATTCAGTGAGGTAAAGAAGGTCTATTCAATAGATGGAGAAAATAAAGCACCACCTAATACCATACACCATGGTCAAGTCAAAATGGATTAAAGATGCAGATATTTGATCAGAAACTCTAAAATTTATAGAAGAAAATATTGGTGAAACTTTTCAGGACCTTCACATCAAAGATGTATTTGGAGATTTAACCCCCTGGGGATAAGAAATGAAAATAAGAGTAAATAAATGGGATTACATGAGAATAAAACACCTCTATATATCAAAAGCAAACTAAACAAGGATAACCAGGCAACCCAGTATAGGGGAGAAGATATTTTCACATCACACATCAGATGAACAATTGATATCAGATATCTTTATAGAATTGGTACAGATCTACAAAAGAAGCAAGACTAACCCAATAAAAAAGTGGGTCGAAGAACTAAAGAGACAGTTTTCTAAAGAAGCAATACACATGGACTACAGATACATGAAGAAATACTCCACTTCACTTATCATCAGTAAAATGCAAATTAAAATTACACTGAGGGGAGTTGGGTGGTAGCGCAGTGGGTTAAGCGTATTTGGTGCAAAGTGCAAGGACGAGCATAAGGGTCCTGGTTCGAGCCCCCAGCTCAGCTCCCCACCTGCAGGGGAGTCGCTTCACAGGTGGTGAAGCAGGTCTGCAGGTGCCTATCTTTCCCTCACCCTCTCTGTCTTCCTCTCCTCTCTCCATTTTTCTCTTTCCTATCCAACAATGATGACATCAATAATAACAACAGTAATAACTACAACAATAAAACAACAAGGGCAACAAAAGGGAATAAGTAAATAAATATAAAAAAAAGATTTCTAAAAGAAAAAGAAAACTGCACTGAGATATCATCTCACAACTAACAGAATAGCTTACATCAACAAACCAGGAAATGACAGGTGCTGGAGAGGTTATAGAGAAAAAAGAACTCTGCCACATAGCTAGTTGGAATGAAAACTAGTACAGCATCTTTGGAAGACTATAAACCCTTAAACAAATAAAAATGGAAGTACATTATGATTCATATATATCACTCTTAGGCATATTCAGCTATATCACTCTTAATATCCAGTGGTACTTAAGCACTATTTAGAAGAGACATATGTAACCCTATGTTCATAGCTCCATTGTTCACAATAGGCAAAGAGTAGAAGCAGCCTAAATGTCCATCCTCATATGACTGGCTAAAGTTATGGAATACATACTCTATGGAATACTACTCTGCAACCAATAAACATGATATTGTATTCTTTGGAACAAAATTGATGGAACTGGAATTAATTATGCTCAGGGAAATAAGTAAAAGGATGAAAGACAACTACCAGATGGTTTCACTCATATATGGAATCTAGAGATCCAATTTACATGAATTTATAAAGAAAAAATCCATACAAAACAGAAACAAGCAAAGTATAAGACCTGTGAGAACTATGTTGGTTATCTCTGGGAGATGTGAAGGTAAGGATATGAAATTTTGCTAGTGGATGTGATGTGGAACTATACATTGCAATTTTATAATCTTGAAAAAAACACATTCATAACAGATGAAAATGTTAAAACATATTAATAAAAATAAATAAGAAAGAAATATAAAACATAACAAATAAGAAAGCAATATGCAGATTGTACTATACATTCCCAACTTTGATAAATGTTGTAGCCCTGACTCTTACAAAATTCTAATTCCCAGCACTTTGGCACAGGAAAACAATAGGAGGTTAAAGAACAAGATGAATGTATCAACTACTCTGTTTTCCAGATGTGTGTCTCTCAGTGCAGACCTTTCCATTGTCAAGGCACCCTATGTAAACTCCTCTCTGTATCTCAATAACTAGTGTGCGTTCCTTTCATCTGGACTCCGGATGCACTGCCATTTTCCCTTAATCCCTACAGCCCTCCCAGTGGGTGAAGCTTTCTTTGTTTTAATTCTTTAATTGATAGACATCAGTGTCCTGGATCAACACAATAGAGAAAAAGAACCTAAGTTGGGTAAAATAACGTTTTGTAGACACTTGTCATGGGTAGATGAGAAACCATACCTACTTCTCTACAACTTACTATAAATCATCATCATTTCAATAAAATGATAACAAAATCTCTAGTTTAACTCACTGTTCCTATTTGAATTTTGAGCTTCTCTAACAAGTGCATCACCAACTTATCATATTAAATATTTCCAGTTAAACTTTCTGAGTGAGTTCTATTTTTCTGATAGAATTTTGATTAAGATCAGACTGGAAGAATACAAGGGAGCTGAGTGTTTTTTTTTTCCTATGTAGTATTTTTATTTCACTTTTATTGATTTAATATTGGTTTACAATATAATAAGACTCTACGAGTATAATTTTAAACTTACATATGTGTGCATATGATTCACCATAGCCGTCACCTAAGTTCTAATGCCACAAAGACTTTCTGTGTTTCTAGGCCTTAGCATTGTCCTGGTGTAGACAAGCATTCAGTAATAGTAAATAATCAACTAAAACATGGAACAAAATAGAAACGCCTCCGTCTCTCTTCAAACTCCTAGCAGTAATTTATCCAAGGAGCAAGAACAAAAATGATAAGACACTTAAGAAAATGTTCTGATAGGGGCTGGGTGGTGGTGCTCCCGGTTAAGTGTTCACATTACAGTGTGCAAGGACCCAGGTTCAAGCCCCTTGTCCGCAACTGCAGAGGAAAAGCTTCACAAGTGGTGAAGCAGGGCTACAAGTGTCTCTCTGCCTCTCTCCCCCTCTCCCTTCCCCTCCTCTCTCAACTGGTCTCTATCCAATAAGAAAAAATAAAAATAAACTTTTAAAGTCATTAAGAAAAATAAAGTGTTCCGACAATCCTTTTAAGTGAAGAGCTCATAGTAAGATAGACTCACATATATTGCTGTCAAACACACTGGACCACAGGACCATCATATCAGAATCAGTCTTGAAAAGGAAGATGGAACACAAAAGTCATTCCAATTCTTTTAATAAAATGAAATTCAGATGGTCGGGCGGTGGCGCAGTGGGTTAAGCGCATGTGGAGCAAAGCGCAGGGACCCGGGGAAGGATCCCGGTTCAAGCCGCCGGCTCTCCACCTGCAGGGGAGTCGCTTCACAGGCAGTGAAGTAGGTCTGCAGGTGTCTATCTTCCTCTCCCCCTCTCTGTCTTCCCCTCCTCTCTCCATTTCTCTCTGTCCTATCCAACAACAAACAACATCAACAATGGCAATGATAATAACCACAATGAAGCTAGAACAACAAGGGCAACAAAAAGGGGGGAAAATGGCCTCCAGGAGAGGTGAATTCATGGTGCAGGCACTGAGCCCAGCAATAACCCTGGAGGGAAAGGGAAAAAAAAAGAAAATGAAATTCAGATAAAAGACTTGGGTTTGGAAAACCTTGTGTTGCAAGTCAGAAGATAAGATAACACTTAATAGCTGCATGGAACTCAGCAAGAGACCAGGAAAATGGAAGAATGGCAAACATGGCATCATGCTTTCCAGTATGGAATCAGTTCCTAATCCCCAACCAAACCCTGGGGTATTTGTTTTAATCAGCTTTTCCAGGAGTTTATGTTTTGAACACTCTTTCCCCATGTGGCAGCAGGATCCACCAGAATGGAAACAGAGCTTGGAATATGAAAACAGGAATTAATTTTCCCTTTGCTGCTAAATAACTTTGAAAGCTTTATCAAGGTATTTAGCAATTTAAGCTATAGCTTTTGTTCAGTATGTATGATAGAGATAGTAATTATTATGACATCATAGAATTATGGCATATAAAATAAGCTACTGAGGAAAATTAGAGTGGTTGAACAGATAGACTACAAAATCAGTTTCTTGGCTGAAGACTGTTTTGTCTTTTATTTATCTCTTTAGACAAGTTTCTTCATTTGTAAAATCAGAATAATATTAATGTCTTCTTGATAGTATTACTTCAAAGACTGAAACAAATAATTATAAATTGCTCAGAAAGTCACCTGTTACCCTTAAACATGCAACATTCAAAATCAGTATGCCCAGCTTCATTCATTTTATGTGTCTTTAAGCTCCACATCATTGATGAAGTGAACATGTTAATCAGTCAGTTTACAAGATGTTTATACAGAATTCTAAAATAGCCAAAATTTATAGTTCAAGGATGGAGTGATAGCTCACCAGGTAGGGAAAATACTTTACACATGACTTTAGTCCCAGTGCTACATGGGACTGTCACAACACCAGGGGAAACTCTAGGACTGTGGTGACTCTCCATCTCTTTTTTAGTCTGTCTGAGTGACAAATAGACAACCAGAAGCTGTGGTGGTGTACTCAGTTAATTGTACATAGTACTAAGCACAAGGATCTCCACAACAGTCTGGGTTCAAGCCCCCTGGCTCATTTACAAAGGAGACGCTTTACAAGCAGTGAAGCAAATCTGCAGATATTTATCATTCTTTCTCCCTCTCTGTCTCTCTGTCTCATCTCAACTTTTCCTTGTCTTATCTAATAAAATGGGGAAAAAATGGCCACCAGAAGCAGTGGACTCATAGTGTTGGCACCAAGCCTCAGAGATCCCTGGAGGCAAAAAAAAAAGGGGAAGAAAATAAGACAACCAAAAAGCAGTGAAACAGTGCACGCTAAAGATCTTACTCTTAAAAAAGCCATATTTTATTATTTTTTGCTATATTATTAAACTCTATACTTAGATGAGCTATTTTTGTCTGTTAGTATCTTAACCTTTAGTGTGTGAAAGAACATTGCTGCCACCTGTGGTATGTTCCTTAGTAGGTGATGCTCGAGTAATTTCTCTTCTATAGAGAACTGGTAATTTTTCATACTGATTTATAACAAATTTTTTTTTCTGTTTTTGCTCTAGAGGCAGGAAATAGTGCTTAAAAACTAGTACAGCATCTGAATCAAAGAAGATGTGTATTTTGGAGCAGTTTCTAGTTAAATGAATACAATACCATGTGCATTATTACTTTCTTATAGTAAGTTGAGGAAAAGAACAAAGAACTTGTAACCCAGTACCCAGGAGGTTATGTCCAATCTGTGACCTGAACACACTCTCACATCTTGAAGGGTCTCAGTTTCGTTGTCCATAAGCTAAGAGAGTATTGAGTGACGTGTGACTTCTGACATCCCTTCCAATCCCCAAATAAGAATGCTATTTAGCTTACAATGTCAGTGTATTTTATGATGATTATGGCAATACAAGAAATGTACTTAACTGGGCACCTTCAAGCCTTCATCTGATAGCTCTAATGTGGCTCATATTCTCTGGTACTTGGCTTGCAGCAAAGTGTTAGCCTAAAATTACAGCTCCCTCAAATCATATTATTCCTGTGTATTAAGCTGAACCTAAACACTTGAAGGTTGAAATTTTTATGATTTTGGCTAGAGTAGACATCCTGTTTTCAAGGGAGGAACAGCTTTAAAATTCACTTCTCTGCAAATCTATTCCCGCCCCCCCCCCTCTCTCTCAATCATATTTTGATGAGTTAAGTGCCAATGAATTAAAACCAGACGGATTTCATTTTCCTTTAAATGCACATGGGCTAAATGTATGGAAAGAGAAACAAAACAAGAGAAATCAAGAGGGTGGGACTTACACAATGGAAGAGAGTGATTCCATTGAACTAAAAATGTTTGCATCATTTTCTGAAACAGCTTCCAAGAGAGGATTTTACCCAAGACACAACTGCTTTCTGAGAGCTAATGGAAATGTCTATTCAGAAAGTTGGGACTCCAGTTGCAGCATGGTGAGGGGAAAAGGACAATAGCTTTGAAACCGTATTACAATACGTACCATATTCTCTTAGTATGACACTGTACAAGTGAGTTACCTTATGAGCTCCATGTTTACAGAGGGAAATGTTAGTACCTATGACATACAGTTTTCTTTATGACGCTCCTTAAGAGTATTTTTGAAGCTCTTAAGAATGTACTTGGAACAAAGGAGTATCTAGTATTGGGTCTCGTTTCTACTTGGCACCTAACCTAACTACCGGTGGAGTGTGAACATCTGCTGGAATCATCTCATTCTGTCATCTGTGAATGCACTTTTCAATTCTTCCTTTCTTCTACCCTTCATTTCTAAATCTTGTGAAAAGTCAGCAACCTGCAAAAATAATTTCATATTTTCTTTACAACTACAGTTTGCAAAATAATACATACACAATTATGTTCCATCTGCTGGGATAGAAAGCAAGACAGGCAGAAATCTCCATGCTCTCTTCTGTTTGTGGTTAAGACTTACCTTACATTTGGATCATTCTTGATCACCTTATCCTTGTGCTTGCTCTATCTCCATTCATCTCCCAACACTCGTCCCCTTCTAGTTATTTACATTTTATTATTTGCTTCTAGGTCTTTAAGGAAAGTCAAAAGAAGAGATAATTATGGCCAGATCTCCTTCCACTCTGCTCTCAGGCTTTGAGCCTGACTGTCGTTTATATGTTAATACTTTACTCTCTATTTCCTATATATCTTCATCCTCCTCCTCCTTGAATGTAGTGGAACTAAGGATAATCTCAGAGTGTTATTGCTGCTGCTCTTGATTCTGACAGGGTTGGACTCATATTTAAACTATTCTCAACCCTAGGCCAAATTGTTTCTCAGAGGATGATTTTGTTCAAGGTCTTACACAGTCCTGTAATCTAAGTCTAGTTTTATTCTTTTTAAAAGGCATTTTATAAGTCAGTCTTGCCTAAATGTTAAGTTTCACACATCAGATAACCTTCTTTAAGGAGGTGGGATGTATGGACCTAGATTTCTGAACTCTATGGACGTGTTAATGGTCTGGTAAGCCTAGCAAATGAAAACTTTTTTTTTATTATTTACTTTCCCTTTTGTTGCCCTTTTTGTTTTGTAGTTGTCGTTATTGGTGTTGTTGATGTCATAACTGTTGGATAGGAAAGAGAGAAATCGAGAGAGGAAGGGAAGACAGAGAGGTGGAGAGAAAGACAGACACCTGCAGACCTGCTTCACCACCTGTGAAGCGACTTCCCCTGCAGGTGGGGAGCTGGGGGCTCGAACAAGGAACCTTACACTGGTCCTTGTGCTTTGCACCATGTGTGCTTAACTCGCTGTGCTACCGCCTGACTCCCCAAATGAAGATTTAAAAGCATAGCTATATTATTGTTTCTTTTTATAGAGCCTAAGAACTCATGCAAGTTCATTGTTCCTTCAGTCAGGAAAGAAGTTATCATCATAGAAATATATGATAAAAAAGTAATGCCCCCACCCATTTCCTGAACAGCTACTATATACTAGCACTGCAGTAATAATAATAAAACTGTTTTACATATGCTATGTTATCTCCTTTAAAATTTTCCACAATTCTCAAAATGTGTATTTAAAAATTTTTATTATTATTTATTTTCCCTTTTGTTGCCTTTGTTGTTTTATTGTTGTAGTTATTATTGTTGTTATTGGTGATGTTATCGTTGTTGGATAGGACAGAGAGAGATGGAGAGAGGAGGGAAAGACAGAGAGGGAGAGAGAAAGATAGACACCTGCAGACCTGCTTCACTGCTTGTGAAGCGACTCCCCTGCAGGTGAGGAACCGGGGCTCAAACCGGGATCCTTACGCAGGTCCTTGCCCTTCGCGCCACATGCACTTAACCCTCTGTGCTACTGCTTGACCCCCCAAATTTGTATTTTTATATAGTTTCCATATTTGAAAAAAAATACAAGCCTGGAAAAGTGAAGCAACTGAACCAGAACCACACTGTTCATTCAGAACCAAGACTGGTGACTGGGTTTGTATGACTTTAAAGTGTATGCTCTTTTCACTTAAGCAAGAAGTTGAGAGTGTTAATAGCTATTAATAGATGGATGGGTGGTGGATTAGAATAATAGTATGGTTAGCAGGAGGCAGAAGTTCATGTAGGAGATATCTGGAACCTGAGCACTGGAAGTCAATGAAGAAGGGTAAGATAAGGAGGGCTGGCAACAGATAGAAGACAGCGACATTTTGAGTTCAGTTTCAAAACTACAAAGAAATACAATGACCAGGATGGCTCCAGTGAGGGCACCTGTACAATATGACAGACAAGAGAAGATTAGAGTTTATTGGTGATGAAGGACTAATTCGTGTGTGTGTGTTTGTGTGTTTGTGTGTGTGTGTGTGCTTGTAGAGAAGTTTAGCATTTATTGGTGATGAAGGACTAGTTTGTGTGTGTGTGTGTGCTTGTAGAGAAGTTTAGCATTTATTGGTGATGAAGGACTAGTTTGTGTGTGTGTGTGTGCTTGTAGAGAAGTTTAGCATTTATTGGTGATGAAGGACTAGTTTGTGTGTGTGTGTGTGTGTGCACTTGTAGAGAAGTTTAGCATTTATTGGTGATGAAGGACTAGTTTGTGTGTGTGTGTGTGTGTGTGTGTGTGTGTGTGTGTGTGTGTGTAGGGTCTTCCCTTTTATGTGCATACACCAAATTTATTCCTTGACATACATAGGAATTTCATGGCATCAGAGATGATTTTCTCTCTTTCTCTGTCTTTGTAGCTGAATGAAAAAGTGACTTAGAAACAGAAAATCACTCATTCACGAGTCACTGCCTTGTCAGAAAATTATTAGTATAATTAATAAAATGTTATTGTGAAAAGTATGCATTTAGCTCTTGCTATCCAACAGGTACTGGACTTAACACTCATCAATTATTTAATGTTGTTCATAATTCAAGAAGTCAACACTTTGATCACTTTGGCAACTCAGAAACCTGAATCACTTTGTCTAGATACCTATTTATTAACAAAGTAAAGGAGGAAAGGGACTCTCTTCGATGAGAAAGTTTTGAATAACATTTATTATGAGGACTCAGATATCTTGAGTAACTGAAATCAAGCATTAGAAACATCAAAACAGTCATGGGAACTTTTGCTTTACTTTCAACTGAAATAGGAAAAAAATGGATTTAGTGATATGAAAGAACAATAAAGACTTTTTTCCCCTATTTTCCTCCAGGGTTCTTACTGGGGCTTGGGGATGGCATTACAATCCACTGCTCCTGGCAGCCATCCCTCCTCCCATTTTATTGGATAAGACAGAGAGAAATTGAGAGAGGTAGGGGAGATAGAAAGATAGAGAGGAAGGAAGGAAGATAGACAACTGCAGGCCTGCTTAACTGCTTATGAATCACCCCCACTTCAGGTGGAGAGAAGGGGCTCAAATCTGGATCTTTGCACATGTGCTTGTGCTTAGTACTATGTGCACATAACTAGGTGACCACCACCTGGATCCCTAAAGATCATTGTCTAGTCAAAAATCCTCAGCGTGGCAATTAAATACTGTTGATTAACTGATTTTTTTTCAAAGTATAAAATAGTTGGCTCTAGTTAAAGCCAACTCCTCCCCTTTGCTTATAAAAGAAGCAAGTTAGAAGAGATGGATGAAAAAAGAAAACACATTCATCTTGTTCTCACCATAACTTGAGCAGGCTTTAATGAACCCTGCCATTGCCTAAGCATTGCTGGTACTGTTCATCTTTGTTTCCAAATATAGATCAAGTTCTGCTTATCTTAAAATTCAACTTAAACGCCTTTCTTTCTGACGAAGTGACTTCCTCAGGGACGCCACCCTTGTCATTCCACCCTTCCTGTCTCTGTAGATTATCAATATGACCTCAGCACTCGGGGTTCACTTGTCATAGTATCTGTTACATTGCGTTCACTCTAGTTCTCATCTACACACTCTGTCCTCCACAAGGCAGGGTCTGCCTTTCTATCTCCAGGATTCACTCCGTTCCCTGCATACAACGCACTAGTTAATGAGTGAAAGAATGGCTATGTACACATTTTATTAAGACACAGCTTAGTTTCCTGAAATCTATTTAGATGACCATAGAAGTTTGTTTTTTTATTTTAATTTTATTTACTTATTTCTGGGTAGAAACAAAGAGAAATTAAGAGGGGAGGGCTAGACAGAGATGGAAAGAGACAGAGAGACTCCTGAGGTCATGTTTTATCACTTGTGAAGCTTTCCACCTGCAGGTGGGGACCAGGGACTTGAACCCACGTCTTTGTACACTGTAGCATGTGTGCTTAACCAGGTGTGCAACTGCCTGGCCCCTAAAAATCAGTTTTTGAATGACCAATACTGTGTGTATTTCTCTGCTTATATTAAAAAAAAAAATTCCTGGTGCATTAGACCCCTGGTAATTATAGAGTCAAAAAACAAAAAGAAAAAAGGGGGGGTGCGTAGCACAGCGGGTTAAGTGCAAGGACCAGCATAAGGATCTGGCTTCAAGCTCCTGGCTCCCCACCTACAGGGGGCTCGCTTCACAAGTGGTGAAGCAGGTCTGCAGGTGTCTGTCTTTCTCTTCCCCTCTCTGTCTTCCCCTCCCCTCTCCATTTCTCTCCGTCCTATCCAACAACAATAACAGCAATAAGAACAATAATAATAATGACAACAACAACAACAATAACAATAAAAAAGGTAACAAAAAGGGAAAAAATAGTCTCCAGGAACAGTGGATTCATAATGCAGGTACAGAGCCTCAGTGATAACCCTGGAGGAAAAAAAGAAAAAAAAAGAAGAGGAAAAAAAGAAAAGAACAAAGAGAAGGAGAGAAAAGAAAGGAAAGGAAAGGAGATGGGAGGGGAGGGGAGGGGAGGAGAGGAAAGGAAAAGGAAGGGAAGGGAAGGGAAGGGAAGGGAAGGGAAGGGAAGGGAAGGGAAGGGAAGGGAAGGGAAGGGAAGGGAAGGGAAGGGAAGGAAAGGGAAGGAAAGGGAAGGAAAGGGAAGGAAAGAAGAAAAGGTTGCCTCTAAATATGAAACCCTGGGTGGCTGGCATTGACTTTTGTTTGCTTTGGGGAGGGGGAGTGGGCTCATTTTATTCAAAATTCTGTTTATAGACCCTGAGAATTCTAAGAACTGGAGCATCATCAACTTTAGAAAACACACATGTTTGAACTCTGCAGTGTCAACTTGCTAATGATCTGTTTGCTTTTCAAGGAATGTTTGTATGTATGGGAGAAATTGGTTTGAGATTAGATTTGAGAATAAGCTTGCAGCAAGGTTATGAACAGCTAAGTTCTCCCACTCTAAATTCTTTGAACCTACAACTTTCTATCAAACAGAATCTGAAATGTGTGCTTTGTTCAACTGACTTAAATGAGTTCTAATGCGTGACCTCAGCATCTTGCTATAACAAACCAAGACAATGTACACACTTGAAGTAAGATTTCTGTAAGGAGAAATAAATGTTTACTAAAAATGCATGGAAACAAATTAGTGCCTCCACTGAAAGTATCCAGATTGTTTTGAACACACTTCAAGTGTGTCAATTGAGGATTTTTACACTTGCAAATGTTGTGCGTATTTTGCCTTTCTTTATGAGCAACAGATTCAAGAAAATAAATGTGGATGTGGATTTTCTTCCAAAATCTTGTCCCTTGTTACTTCATTGTCCTTGTATTCACTTACAAAAGTGCTTTCAAAGAGTTACATGCTAACTACTTCCTCCACCCATCCCTCACACAAAGACATCTATGATAAATTGGATGGTCAGATTTTTAAGAGGATATTAGAACCCCACTAGTTAATTGGAGCAGAATTTGACAGAGGTCATGTTAATGATTGCACCAGTATAAATTAGTATTCTGTAAAAGACATTAAATATTTTACTTGCACTATCTCATTCAATCTCCACCAAGAAAAAAAAAATTCATGTATGGGAATTATGTCTATTTGCTTACAGATTGGAAAACTGAGAAATAAAGATGGTAGCAGAATTGCCCACGGACATACAAATTGCCAATAATAAGGAGTCTGAATACAAGTATTCCAACTTCAAAACCCAAACTCATTATTATACTATACAGTTCTCACAAAGGACTGGAAAATCATTCCTTCTTATAACTCATGAAACTATGCACTTTTGATACTCAGATAAACTGTACAGTTAATAAATCTGTAGAAATTTGCTTAACCTACTGTTTCCCAAATATATTTGAATATAGACATGTTTATTTTTGCAAGTGGAATTTACATAGTACATATTAAAAAGTTCCATGAAACAGGCTAGGGAGAGAGGAGAGATAGCACAGTGGGTGTGCAAAAGACTTTCATGCTGGAGAGTTTGAGACTCCAGGTTCAATCTGTAGCATGAGGAGCAAGAAGGAACAGGGCAAAGATCACAGAGGTCCCCTATAAGCTCTGCTGGTATGGTTCTCCACTGACATCTAAATGTAAGAAGCACAAAAGAAACAGCCAAAACAAAAGAATTTATTAAGACAACACAAGGATAAAGAAATGAAAATACATACTTTAGAGGCATGCAGAGGGGGGAGGGGGAGGGGGGAGAGTGAGAGAGAGACCTTAGTTTCCCAATCTTCTTTTTTTAAATAGAGAAATCAAGAGAGGAGGGGAATACAGAGAGGAGGAGAGAGAGATAGACACCTGCAGACCTGCTTCACCACTTGTAAAACAACCTCCCTGCAGGTGGGGAGCTGGGGCCTCAAACCAGTATCCTTAATCCAGGCCAACCCCTGTGCTTTGCTCTATGTGCACTTAACCTGCTCTGCTACCCCCAATCTTCTAACTTTTTATAGTGGGCTCAGGGGTTAGATAAGCCCCTGAGGGGATTAACTTCAGGCATTCAGTCTTCACATCTGCATTTTATGGCATTAGAAGTCAGGTGGAAAGGGAGACACTGGGACAGGACACAGACTGTTGGTGAGTCTGGCCCTTCTTCCTGGCAAAGGTGCAGGGGAGGGATTGCTAATGTCTTCCTTCCAAAAGAGACTTTCCTTAATCAGCCCCATAACAATTCCCCAGCACCAGCATAAGACGGAACTGAGGTGTAGTCTGGAAAAATAAAATCATAGTCTTACATCATTATTTGGTTATAAACAGATCAGTTTTCAATCTTAAGCCAGACAAACCTTGCACACTGTCCTGATCCGTAGACTTTAAGCATTGGTGTGTCTCAAAACCACTTGAATTTCGGATTCTATAGGTCTCAATAATGTTCCTTCCTGATTAGTTCCGTAGACATGCTAAGGGTGTGATTCAAAGATGGGATCTTGAGAATGCTGACCTGGATATTGAGCAAATTGACATCCATCTCTGATTTAGAGCTTAATACTATTTAAATGAGAATGAGAAAATCTACTTGTAGAATTATTCATGCTCTCATTAACTAACATCAGCATGGGCATCCATTGATGAGAAAAAGTCTCCTAGGCTTCCTTATAAGCTTCCAACCTGTTATCTGAAGGACATGGAGTCATGTATATGACATGGTGAGTGTGTGAGCAGGCATTGCCCATAGGAGTTAGTTACTTATTAGGCACTAATTTATTTGCTTTCCCTTACTTGCATCCAAATAAGCCTTATTTGTTCCTATATTCCCATTTGTATCCAAAATATCACTTTCTCCATATCTTTCATCCAAAGAAAACGTATTAATCCTTGAATCCATAAATTAAAACACATTTTATTTTTGAAGTTTTTAACTACTCCACATCCCGTGATTGTCTTTCATTATGTTAAACTTTTGTAGCACTTATAATGTGTCTTCTTTACTTTGTTTTACTCCAGGGTTATCACTGAGGCTCAGTGCCTATACAATAATTTATTGCTCCCAATGGTTATTTTCTCTTTCTTTTCTTTCTCTCATTTTATTTGATAGATTAGAGATAAATTGAGAATGGAGAGAGGTAGAAAGAGGAAGAGATATACCTGCTTCACCACTCAGGCAGAGCTCCCCCTCTGCAGGTGGGGAATGGAATTTGAACCTGGGTTCTTGCACATGGTAACATGTGCATTCAACTGTGTGTGCCACATTCTGGCCTCTTAATATGTCTTCTACATGTTGCTCCAAATAGAAGAATAGAATAATTATTTCCCACTAATATATAATATATATACATATTTCATATAGAACTTTTTTTTTTTACCCCAGAGAACTGTTCAGCTCTGGCTTATAGTGGTTCTGGGGATTGAACCTGGGGCTTCAGAGCCTCAGGCATGAGAGTTTCTTTGTATAACAATTATATTATCTACCTCCACCCTGAACTAGACTTTCTCAAATAGTTCATAAAGGCCAGAGGAGTTTCACACCTTATTCATACTTACCAATACATGTAAGGCTCTTATGTATGAAAGATGATAATACAGTTTTACTTTCTCTAGTGCACACTGTTCAACACAACTACATAGAAATTTATCTCTGTATACTTGACTAATTAAATGAAACTTATTGATTCCCTATTATTTGGAGCAAGGTGCTAGTGACTCAGAAAGGAATATAATATATTTCACCTTTCTTAAGTTATGAGTCACTTGGGAATGGGGTAAACGAAATCTCACATCTAAGTTATCAGTGTAGCATCTGTTGCAATACACATCTGACAAGATCTTTGAAAGAATTTACATTGGCAAGCTCTTAAAGGTTGAACGAATAATCCCCTCATAAATGGAAAAATGGAAGGATGGATTTTACAAAGAGAGAACAAAGATAATGAAAAGCACAGAGGCAGAAAAATGGGAGGAGAGACTGAAATAGTAAGCAGGGCTTAGATGACAGGAAGCCTTAGATTCCGTGCTATAAAGTTAAGATTTCCTCACCAAGAATAGTATGACTGAGTAAGTGCACACCTTCAGGGCACATCAGTGGTATCATTAAGACTCTAAAGATTCTGAAATCTCTGTAGACAGATTTGTCTATATCTCAGCAAAACTTTTTTTTAAAAAAAAAAAAAAAACTTTATTTTTTGGGTAGAGACAACCAAAAACCAAGGGGGTTGGAAGAGATTGAGAGGGAGAGAGACATCTGCAGCACTGTTTCAAGACTGCCAAAGATTTCCCCCTGCAGATGGGGACCAGGGACTTGAACCTATGTCCTTGCACATTGTATGTAACATGTGCACTCAGCTCATTCAGGTGTACCACCACCTGGCCTGCACAACATTGTAGAATGAAACACTTGGCATCTAAAGTACATCAGAGTACAGGGGAGATTGTTCAGCAGTAGAGCATAGGGCTTGCGTGAATGAAGACTCATGTTTGACTCCCAGCACCATGCATATGAGAGTTGAATGGTGCTCTCTCTCACTCATTAAATAAGTAAATAATAAGTAAATACATAAATACATCTAAACATTTCTGCTAAACCACTAAATACTAAGATTGGGAGTCGCTCTATAGAATATCTAATTCTGGGGCTAGGTGGTGGCACACCTGGTTAAACACACACATTACAGTGCTCAAGGACCCAGATTCAAGGCCCCCTGGTCTTCACCTGTGGCGGGGGGGGGGGGGCTTCAGGAGTGGTGAACCAGGGCTTCAGGTGTCTCTCTGTCTCTCTCCCTTTCTATCTCTCCCTCCCCTCTCAATTTTTCTGTCTCTATCCAATGATAAAGTTATATATATATGTATATATATATGTATATATACATATATTAAAAAGAATATCTAAGTCTCTAAGTTTCTTCTCTTCACCAGTGTAGACTTAGATAAAATACTTCTATTTTAGGGACTTTTCTAAGCATGACCAATTTGCATTGTCAAGTCATGTTTTCCATAACTAACTGCCTTTCCTAAACTGCTTTATAAAAAGTCCTGTTTAATAAAATGATTTTTATTACAATTTTGGAATTTCATCAATAGGGGAGGGGAGACTCTGGGTTAAAGAGAAAATAAAATTACTCTTAACTTTTTGATTAAAATCATTCCATTAGGGGTATTCTGTCCTTTGGAATGAAGTCACAAATCAGACAAGAAACATATTAATGTCTTTGGATCTGTTTCATGGGGGAGAGGCTTGGGGAGTTGGAGGTGAGATGGGAGGAGGGATTAATTATACTGGAAAGGAGTCACATATTATTTCTGCACAGTGGCTGAGCTTGGGCCTCCAAATTTTAGAAGGTCTATAGGAAACATAAGAAGGCTGCCTGTGGAATAAAACTCAAGGATGGAAAAGTTTCTCTGCTTCTGCATCTGGCTTTCCTCATTCCCTCCTCTTTCCCACTTAGTAGCATTTGAGTGGATTTAGAGGAAAGTCTTATACCACAATATACTGGGGACAAACACTTAGAAAAAGCACATATTTTAAACCAGGAAAGAACACTTTAAAAGGATTTTGGAAACCTATGGATATCAAACAGTTATCTAGAAAGTGTTCCTCTGTTTTCTAGTAAGCCAACTATATAGACCATCATTTGTGTATTTAACAATTACAAATTCACCTACTCTCTAAAAATTTTTATTCCCAGAATCAATATCTGACATATGTTCATGGATATCAGAAGATTTACAAGGTGGAAACCCATCAACACTCCAGTTAATACAACAAAGTGACACTTTGTCTTGTTTTCAGCTCCTGATCTGTGCATTACTGTAATTTTTGTGGTGCAATTTGGCATATAAATTCATGCAATCTACTGGTAATTTTGTAGTTTCAAATGGTTCTCACACATAAACATAATGTACAGTCTAGAGATATTAAGTTTGAGAAGGCTCTGATGTCCTTAGCAGAGAAAATATGTGTTAGATGAGCTTCATTAATTTTTTTATTAGATAGGACAGAAAAAAATTGAGAGAGGATGGGGAGATAGAGTGAGAGAGAGAGAAAGATGGACACCTGCGGACCTACTTCACCACTTGTGAAGCTGGTGTTTAGATAAGCTTCATTCAAGTGTGAGCTATAGTGTTATTAGCCATGTGAACCAATAATGATTAAGTAAGATACTGTCTTTATATACAAATGCAAATACACATAAAACAAGTTTAGAGGGTGATGGGTTGACAAAGATATTGTGATCAAAAGTTTACAAGAACCTAGCTTTGCATTTGCTCTGGGAACTGTGGTTTAAGTGATCAGTATTCTGGCTTTCCAGATGGCTTTATACAGCATAACTTCACAAATAACAAGAGTGGAGTAAAATTCACAAGTAGTTCAAAAGCTTCATTCCTGAGAGAGGACCTCTAAATTTCACTATTCAAGGGACTTGACGGGAAGAACCCATGTCTTCCATTCATGAAGTCCTCAGCTTGATCACTGGCACGACTTGACAGCTCCAAAGACAAAGATGATAGAGCTCTATGGATGGTACTGGTCTTTCCCCTTTCTTCCTCATTCTCTTCTCTCTTTACCTCTAAAAATATGCAGTAAAATTGATTCAAGAAGCCCATGAGTACAATCATGGCTCATGCACAATACCCTGGACCTGTTCCTGGCACCATTCAATAAGCAAACAGACAAAAACATTTCCCATCTCCTTTACTGTCCTAAGACATTTCCCATCTCCTTTATTGTCAGTGCTTTTCTGTATAACACTAAGGGAAGAGTTAAATGAATGAACTAACTAATGAGGGTACAGTTCTTAGATCTTCTAGGAAAGAAGGCTTGCAGGTGGACCCCCCAGTAGAGCTCACACATAACCTTGTACAAGGAGGTATTTCTGAGCCCCAGGCTACCACATAGGAGCGTCTGCAGAGAGGAAGCTTCATGAGGGCTAGAGTGGTGTAGCGGTATCTCTTGTGCTCTGTCTATATCTCATCCAAAGGAAGGAAGGAAGGAAGAAAGAAAAATGGTACCTGCAAATGGAAGAGTCATGGAGGTACCAAGCCCAGAAGATCCTTTTTTCTTTTTTATTTCATTTTTATCTTTTGGTCACATGAGTTATTGCTGGGCTAGCATGGGGGTGCCTCTTCCTGGGCGCATACTCTCTGGGTTGGAGAGAACGCAACAGGAGCCAGCCTGGGCTGCTACTCACTCAGAGATGCGAGGGAGATAACTCAGGAACAGACTCGTGTTGGCTAAACAATGCAATATCTTTATTGATCAGAGAGTCAAGGCTTTTAAAGGGCAGACCCAGAAGTGGCAAGTTGGAAATGGAAATGGCTAGGAATAGGGGCAGAGAAAGGCAGAAAGGGGCTGGAAAGGCAAGAACTTCTTTAGCAACTGTTACCAGGGTTTTAACTGGTAGGATTAATAATAATATCCTGGAGGCAGGGAGGGTCTTGAAGGTAGAAAGAAGATAGATCAAAGGAATGGAATGGGTGGGGATCTTTCAGGCAAAACAATGATTATGTAGAAACGCCATAGTATCAGGAATGCAGGGTGGAGCAGGGGGAGCTGGCTTAATGTTTTAAGGAATGTCAGGCTCCTGGAGGCAGAAAAACACAGGGTGCTTTGTGAGGCTCCTCACAATTTCCTGACAAGTTATTACTAGGGCTCAGTAACCGTTGTTTCTCCTGAATCTAGTAGTACCTGAGTAAATATTACTTTATTCAAAGCATGTATTTTGTAGCATCATTGATCAAGTGAAGTGGTTTATTATTTTTTTCAAAATATTTTATTTATTTTATTTTTGAGAGACATTCAGAGAGAGAGAGAGAGAGAGAGAGAGAGACAGTGGTGGTATGGTGGTGCAGTGGATTGAACCTGGGCCTTAGGAGCCTCAGGCATGAGAGTCTGTTTGCAGAACCATTATGCTATCTCCCCTGCCTGAAGAGATTTATTCTTATCATATTGTGTGTTGGATAACATTCTGCTTCAATTTTTTTTAAAGCTTCACATGCTATATCTCAAAAACGTATGACTTATATACACCACTGTCTCCATATTTTCAAGTGATTTGTCGAACTCTACATACAGTGACTTCAATTTAATAAATGGCACCTTAGAAAGAGTATGTGAGATCTCTACCTTTTCTTCTTATAAAAATATGTTCAGCAGGGAAGTAATTACAGAAGCCAGACATTCCACTTTCTGCACCCCATAATGACCTTTGGTCCATACTCCCAGAGGGATAAAGAATAAGAAAGCTATCTGGGGAGGGGATGGGATACAGAGTTCTGGTGGTGGAAATTGTGTGAAGTTGTACCCCTCTTATCCTATGGTTTTTGTCAGGGTTTTCTTTTTATAAATAAAAAAATTAAAAATATATGTTTATTTATTCTACTGATAGAGATACAAAGAGAAAAATGCAGAGACAAAGATCAAAGCATTTATCAGCTCTGACTTGTGGTGGACCTGGGAATTGAACCTCAGACCCACAAGCATGAAAATGGTTTACATAACTATGCTATATACTGTTGAAACTAAAAATTAAAAGGGGCTTTGGCTTTGGTGAGTAATGGATTCAGCTGAGGGATGGCTGGGAGTAGGTTTAAAGGAATCAAGTTTTTATTAGGGCAGTATGAGGCATGAGACATTATTTTAAGTACTGCAAAATAAGCACTTCGCATCTTATCATCAGGGGTTAACAACACACTAGGTCCATAAAGTCTAAGAGTAGTTATCAAAAATTCAGTCCCATGAGATAAATAATTATCAGCTGAGATATAGATTACTCATGGTGCAGAGGAGTCTTAGAGTTTACCGGCTAGCTGAGTCACATGTGTTCAATTCCCAGGAAAACTAGCCATGGCGGGCACAACCTCAGCTGAGATACATCTGAGCAGGAGAAGAAGCAACAGCCAAAGAGACCGGAATTCTGGCTGGCTGTGCTTTTAAGTCTATTCAGTCCACCTACAACGCTTTGTGCGTTTGCATAGAACAAATCCACCCACAGCTCATTGTGTATTTGCGCAGATAACTGTATGCTCTGTCACCAAGGCTGACGTCAGCTGAGAGCTGTGTCTGACTTCCTATGGTCAGCTAGTATATTGCATCACAACAATTTACCTCATCCCCTAACCTTATTTTCTTATTAATTCCTTAAGATAGAAAAAGACCTGGGAAATTCCAGATCTGTGACAGTGAGTTGCATGATATGGAAAGGGCGTAAATAACACTTAACCCCATGTATGCAACAAAAAAGAAGGCATAGGATTTCCATCCTGCCTGTCTGTTCTATGAAAATATACTCTTGTGACAATAAAAATTCTGTAAGTCAATATTTCCTCAGTAAAGTGACATTGGATGGTGAGAGAGAAAAAGCGAGAGCAGCCAAGTATAGAATAAGAGGATTCCAGACATTGGGGGAAATGGCTCAACTGGTAGAACATCAAACATGCATTTCTGAGGTTCTTGGTTTTAATGCTCCAGTGGCACCGTTAGTGTGCAATACTTATATGGACTTGTATGCTTTATATTCCTGGTTCAATCCTCAGAGCAACATGTGCTAGAGTGGTGCTCTGGCTTATCTCAATCTCTTCAAATTTTTTTTATTATATTTCTTTTGTTGTTGGATAGAGACAGACAGAAATTGAGAGAAAGGGGGAGACAGAGAGGGAGAAAGATAGCTGAAGCACTTCTTCATCACTTGTAAAGTTTCCCCCTTATACATGGGGGCTTGGGGGGTGGTTAAACCTGGAGTCCTTGTGCATTGCAACATTCACTCAACCACATGTGCCACCACTCAGCCCTGATTACCTATCTATCTATCTATCTATCTATCTATCTATCTATCCATCTAATCTATCTATCATCTATCTCTCTAACTCTCTCAAGTGGAACTCTTTCTCCTATGTAATAGATAAAATAAATCTTTTAAAAATGGAATCCAGAACTGGAGAAATAACATAATGGTTATGCAAAAGACTGTCATGCCTGAGACTCAGAGCTTCCAAGTTTAATCCTCACAGTGTTCATAAACCAGAGCTGAGCAGTCCCCTGGTTTCTCTTTAACTTTCTCTTGGCATCTCTCTCACATTTATTAAAATACTTAAATAAATAAAATCTTTTTAAAAATGGTAGCAGTAACTTCTAAATCCAAAACCACCATCCTTTCAACTGCACCAAACTATTTTTGCTTGTAGGTGCCTGTCCTCACTTATAATTGGGTAGATTTTTGAATGGGTTTATTGGGAAGATACAGAGATAGAGATGTAGCCTGAAGGAGTTTAGAAAGAGATGGCGGACCTATGTCAGGATGTTATTCTAGCAGAGACACCAAATTCAAGTGGTTCTCCAGGAGACTGGATGGAGTTTCTATTGTCCCGCAGGCAGTATTACACCAGCATTGCTACACACACCTCACTTAAACATCTCCTTATCAAATGCTTAATCATATTATTAAAATAACATGCACTATTATCTTTATTCTATAGAAAAAATTTTATAGAGTGATGACAGTTGCTAAGAAACAAATAATTTGTTTGGGTTCTTAACAATCAGTCAGGAAAAGACCCAGACTTTGGACTCCAGGCTAAAAGACTCCACAGCCAGCCCCTTTCCTACCCAATAATACTTCCTTTCTGGTTTGAAAAGACCTATGAAGAAAGGGATCCTTCAGTTGAGCATGCCAGTCTGTACCTAAGACAGTCTTGCAGGCTTGGGCTGAGTCAATTGGTTTCAAATGGTTACTCTGAGTTGATACCTCCACACTTCCCAATTTTCAGCTTGTTTTATAGACATTTTCTGATTCCACACATCTTCCCACTGCTTTTATATAAGGACATCTGGCTTTCCAACAAGAATTCCTTCTCTACAAGTCAGCAGGCCTCAATTGGACAGGAAATTAAGTTCTAGTTGCATGTTTGCCAGCTGTCCCCTCTGTTTGCCTGTTATAACTCAGAGAATATACAACACAGACCTCTTTGGCCTCGTCTGAGAGTATACAGCACTACAACTTGTTGGTTAAATACAGAGTCATCCTACGGCTTGTTTCTACAACCAACATCTTCTGCATCCATCTTTCCTTTTTTTAATTAATTAATTAATGATCAGCACATCCATTGGATAAGAGGGGTACATACAGTTCCCACCACCAGATTTCTACATCCCATCCCCTCCACTGCGGGCTTTCCTACTCTTTATCCCTCTGGGAGCATGGACCCAGGTTCATTATGGGGTGCAGAATGTCAAAGGTCTGGCTTCTGTAATTGCTTCTCCACGGGACACAGGTATTTACCGATCCATACTCCCAGCCTGTCTCTCTATTTCTCTAGTGGGGCAGGACTCTGTAGAGGTGGGGTTCCAGGACACATTGGTGATCTCATCTGCCTAGAGAAATTAAGTCGACATCACAGTAACATCTGCAACTTGGTGTCTGAAAAGCATTAAGATATAAAGCAGAACAACTTGTTAAATAATCAGGAACCTTGTTAAATAATCAGGAAACTTAAAGTAAGAATATAGCAGGTGTATATTTTGCAGTAGTTTATGGATACGTGTGAACATATGCTCTCTCTCACAGAAACTGGTGTATATCTAGGTTTTGGGACTTTGTTAGAAAGTGAAACACCTGAGATGGAATTAGAGTATACTATGAAAGGAAAGGTCTCACCCGAGTAATGAAGCTGAAGGGTTGTCATTCCACACGTGACTCTGGACACAGTCTGAAGTGAAGCATGTTGAGGTGGCAATAGTTGTGTTGGTTAGGTTGTGATCGGCGGATGCAATATTATTTGATATAGTTTGGGAGATGCATATGGGAAAGTGGGCCCTATACAAGGGTTCCAGGACTGGGGGAAGTAGAGGCTCTATAGTGGAGATGTGAGGTTCCTGCTGTCTTAGGGTTCAAAAAGACAATTGATAGTTAATGTTATCATCACATTATTTGGTAATTGGGTTAACTTTGGAAAGTCCTTTTGTTATGGTTTCCTGTACAGTACCCAGTATCTTGTATATAGCTGTGCTATTGGATGCTTCTGATCTACTTGGTCTAGGCTTTTGAGAGAGTCCACATATCAAATACACAGACTATATATTAAAAAGATTCAGTCTGTGTTTTGAAAAACTTCTAGACATACAATTGATTTTCCCCCTCTCATATTAATTAACTAGTGATTTATATGTCTACATTTTGCTAGGAGTGTACATAAACATCATTCCCACCACCAAAAGACTGTGACCCATCCCTCCCACCCACTCCCACCCCCCACTGGCCCAGGAAGCTGCATGTCTACCCCTCACCACAGGGTTTTTACTTTGGTGCCCTACCTGAAAGCAGAAGTACACTAGAGTTTGCAGTGAGTACCGCCCTAACACTTCCTCTCCAATATTCCAAGCTTTTGGTCCATGAGTGCTCAACAATTTGTTTGGCTTCGTATGTTAACTCTCTTTTCAGTCACCAGGTTCCAGATGCCATCAGGATGCTGGCCAAGCTTCCCTGGATTGAAGACCCCACCAATGCGTCCTGGAGCTCAGCTTCCCCAGAGACACACCCTACTAGGGAAAGAGAGAGGCAGACTGGGAGTATGGACCGACCAGTCAAAGCCCATGTTCAGCGGGGAAGCAATTACAGAAGCTAGACCTTCTACCTTCTGCAACCCACAATGACCCTGGGTCCATGCTCCCAGAGGGATAGAGAGTAGGAAAGCTATCAGGGGAGGGGGTCGGATATGGAGATTGGGTGGTGGGAATTGTGTGGAGTTGTACCCCTCCTACCCTATGGTTTTGTTAATCCTTTCTTAAATAAAATTAAAAAAAGAATATAGCAGGTGGTATTTTGGGTATCCATGTTGGAAAGAGCTAGTTTATTTTAGGTGTATTCCAAGGATATATTAGGTAATATATTGGATATATTCCAAGGATTATGTATATGTATATGTATATGTATATGTATATGTATATGTATATGTATATGATGTATATGTATATGTATATGTATATGTATATGTATATGTATATGTATATGTATATGTATATGTATATGTATATGTATATGTATATGTATATGTATATGTATATGTATATGTATATGTATATGTATATATCTGTCTTTCTAACCTCAGTTAATTTATTAGTAATTCCACATTCAGCACATCCATGTGTCTCATCTTGGGGCCTCTACTCACATTATCCTAGTTCATCTATAACTAGTATCAAGTCCTATTGCCCCAAATTTTCTCACTTTTTAAAAACCCTCTCATATTCTTCTGTCTTTACTGACCTCTTCCAGTGGATATTAACCCCTGCTTCTTATATCACTCACAGTTGTGTATCCCTTGTTTGCACATTACGTTATTACAGTTAGTGTCTTGTGTTTTCTACTTAATTCCTTTACTTGTCTTTTCTGTAAAATTTTTTTAGGGGGAACTATATTTATATTTTTATTACCAGCAATATATTGCCTTAGGTATAGTATTAAACACCTCTTCAAAAAAACCCAATACTATTGCATCTACACTTCAATGACCATTTATTGTAACCCAAATGTATTTTTTTCACATGTTATTCCTATCCCTGATAATAGTTCTGTAAGAGACCTATTGTCCTCTTCATAACTCAAAGGAAAAACTGATCAAAAAGCAGAAGGACAAGATTTTAAAGCTGAGACTATGCCTTCAGGGTCCTTTGGCATTAGCATTGCAGTTTGGTGCTATTGAAAAACAGAGTGAGTGAAATGAGGTGATATAGACATTCATTGAAGACTTTAACCCCCCAAACACTGCACGTGAAAAAAAAAATAGACCAGATAAAAAGTTACTAAGTCTCTCAAGTAATTTGTAAGAAGCACTTAAACAAAAGCAGTGTATTTTGATTTAGTTATAAATTTATTTATTTTGTCACTACCAGGGCCTTGTACATGCCACTGACTGTTCTGGACCACTTTTACATTCAGAGGGAAAGAGCACAAGGCAAACAGACAGAGGGGGAGATGCCATAGGACCAAAGAGTTCCCAAATGCCACCGTAGAACTCCTCATGCAGTGTGTTGGGACTTGAACTGTTGCCACATAAATATGGCAAGGCGGGCACCCTACCCAGTGAGCTATTTTTCTGCCTTTCCAGAACCATTTATTTATGAGAAACAATACGTAATGATGCCTTAGAATACAAATCCTACAGTCAGGTTGATTAGAATGAACATTGACTGTTGCTTACTTGTGGTGTGTTCTTGGAAAATTAAATACTCTAATTTTTGTCTTTATAAGATGGGTATCATCATCACTAGTCCTGTTTTGAAAGATGCGATGTGATAATTAAATGAGACTTTAGAATAAAGTTTATAGGAACATACCCAATAAATTTAATTTAGCTACTGTTCTTGGGCCAGTTACTACAGCTGTTAGTTTGTAGTTAATAGAGTCCAACTTTCAGATTTTATTTTCTACTAAGGTTATCTGAGTGCCTGCTCCATGTCTTAAGCACTCTCAACAGTTTTTTATTTCTTCCTGTCTTGTTTATTTTCTGGTAGACATAGACAGAGACAGGGAAGATTATATATATGGAGAGAGAGAGAGAGATACCTGTAACATTCTTCTCTTTTTTTAAAATTTTTTTATATTTATTTTATTTATTTATTCCCTTTTGTTGCCCTTGTTATTTTATTGTTGTAGTTATTATTGTTGTTGTCGTTGTTGGATAGGACAGAGAGAAATGGAGAGAGGAGGGGAAGACAGAGAGGAGGAGAGAAAGATAGACACCTGCAGACCCGCTTCACTGCCTGTGAGAGGGCCAGGGCTTGTTCGCAGGTAGATCTTCCTGGGCGGAAACCAGCTTGGGCGGGAGATAGGAATTTCTCTGTAAGATGAGAAATAAGTGACAGAAGCAGCCTCTCAAGGAGTTTGTAACACACGGAGAGGAGAGAAATTGGTCTATAGCTGGCGGCCAGTGTTGGGGTTTCTTTGGTTTCAAAACCGCTATAATCTTCGCACGACGCCAAACTTTGGGCATAGACTCAGATTCCAAGATGTGGGACAGGAATGAAGTGAGCCACTTCTTTGCCGCGGGACCCAGGTTAAGAATGAGTTCTGGGGTGATGTTATCATAGCCAGCAGCTGTTCCTGGTTTAACCCTCTTCAAAGCGTCTTCCAGTTCAGACAGTGTAAAGGAAGAGAGTTTTGGAGATGGACAAGATAACCGGAAGTGGGATGACCACTCATGGGAAATTTCTCTTTTCCAGACTGGGTCGATCTTAGTACGTCCAACTTGAGTTAGGTGACTGGCCACTGAGTTTGGAGATACGGGAGGATGGGAGACGGGAGGGGGTTGGCTACCGGCACCCAGTCTGTGAAGAAGCTTCCAGGTTTTCCTACTTGAGTGGGTGAAGTTCAGACTTTCCGTGAGTTGTTGCCAGCGGGCTTGGCGTGCTGCATCCAGGGAGACAATGAGATGGTCAGCCACATCTGGGTCGCCTGACTCATCATACTGCTTTAGTAGTTGCTCGCATTCAGCATCAAGACAAGGCGTATAGTTAGCACATCTCCCACGAGGAATGGCTTGGGAAGCTGCTTTGAAGATGGCTTGGGGGAAGTGCCTGTAGGAATCTTCAGAGGGGATAGAGTTAATTGGAATTGCAGGAATAGATTTGTTGGTAAGATCACTAATCCCTCTCAACTTACATTGAAAATGGATTCCAGAAGAATTTAAAGACGGGTGCTGTCTTTGTTGATCTCACAGCAGCCTATGACATGGTCTGGCACTGTGGTCTCCTAGTCAAGATCTCAAGATGCCTGCCTCCATGGGTGGCCAACACTATATCGTTTCTTCTCCAAAACAGAAGATTCTGGGCGCATCTGGGTGACAAGTCTAGCAGATGGAGACTTGTCTCAAGTGGCCTCCCCCAGGGCTCTGTTCTGGCTCCTACGCTATTTAATATTTACATCAATGACCTCCCAGAAACTTCTTCAAGGAAGTTCATCTACGCCGATGACATCTACTGTGCAACTCAGGCATCCAAGTTCGACATCCTAAAGGAAACACTCACGAAAGACATGTCTCTGATATCTGATTACTGTAAAAAATGGCGACTAATCCCTAGCACTGCAAAAACGGTATCATCTGATTTCCATCTACACCATGCCTCGGCCTCGTGTGAGCTTAATGTGCAGCTTGGCGATATGAGAATCCGGCATGAAGCCCAGCCAGTCTATCTTGGCATTACTCTCGATCGCACCCTGTCATTTCACGAACATCTCATACAAACTGCAGCAAAGGTGGGCGCGAGGAATAACATCATTACAAGACTGGCCAGCTCCTCATGGGGTGCGAGCGCTTCCACACTACAATCATCATCTCTGGCATTATGCTATTCCACTGCAGAATACTGTGCCCCAGTATGGTTCCGTAGCCCCCATGTCCACTTGGTGGATTTGAAATTATATTCCTCCATGAGGATAATTTCTGGAACCATCCGTTCCACCCCGGTTCCATGGCTGCCAGTTCTTAGCAACATCGCCCCGCCAGATATTCGTCGGGATGCGGCATCATCTAAGTTCATTTCCCACATCTACACTCGACCGGACCTGCCAATATAGGTGGATATCTCTGCCCACCCTGTCCAACGCTTGACATCTCGTCACCCAATCTGGTCCGCTACGCCTACACTGAACTTTTCTGTTCCAGACTCTTGGAGACAGAGTTGGCAGTCAGCTGAGGTAAAGAACAAACACCTCATCACAGACCCCTGCAAGCATCAACCCAGCTTTGACCTAGCAAGTTATGATTGGGCCCTCCTCAATCGCTATCCAACAGGCCATGGCCGGTGCGCCACTATGTTCCATCGCTGGGGAGCCGGAGACGACCCGAACTGCCCCTGCGGCTACAGACAGACTATGACCCACATAGTCAACGACTGCCACCTCTCCAGATTCAAAGAAGGTCTCGAAACTTTACATCAGGCTCAACCTCACGCTGTTGACTGGCTACGGAAGAAGGGCAAACATTAGAAGAAGAAGAACTGCCTGTGAAGCGACTCCCCTGCAGGTGGGTAGCCGGGGTTCGAACCAGGATCCTTATGCCAGTCCTTGTGCTTTGCGCCACCTGCACTTAACCCGCTGTGCTACAGCCCGACTCCCACATTCTTCTCTTTTTGCAGTTGGGGACACGAGACTTGTACCCAGATCCTTGAAAACGGTAACTTTTATGTTTTACAGAGTATGCAACCATGCAGCTCTCACTGCAGATTTTTTTTTTCAGCTAGACACATAAAGCCAGAGGGAGAGGGAGAGGGGAGTGAGGAGGGAGAGAGGTGGCCAGGGAGAGAGATTACAACACAAAAACTTCCTCCAATGTGATGGAGTCTGGGTACAAACCTGGGTCACACACATGGCAAAGCAACCCAGTATCCAAGTGAGCTATTTCACATGTTCCTGTGGACTGTTTTAAACTGTAATTGCTCAAATATCATATTTATTAGTAGTATTGAAATTTTAGGTTATGTGGTCCGGGAGGTGGTGCAGTTACAAAGCTTTGAAATCCCAAGCATGAAGTCCCGGTTTGATCCCTGGCTGCACATGTGCCAGAGTGATGTCTGCTTCTTTCTCTCTCCTCCCATCTTTCCTTTAATAAATAAAATCTTATTTTTTTTTAGATTATGTCAGATTTGTTGCCCTTGTTTAATTGTTGTTGCTATTGATGTCATTGTTGTTGGATAGGACAGAGAGAAATCAAGAGTGGAGGGGAAGACAAAGATAAACACCTACAGACCTGCTTCACTGCTTGTGAAGCAACTCCCATGCAGGTGGGAAGCAGGGGGCTTGAACCCGGATCCTTCCACCCTTCCTTGGCTTCACACCACGTGCTAAGGCTTAACCTGCTGTGCTACCACAGGACTCCCTCTATCCATTTTTAAGTAGGTTAGTTAATTTTGAGGATTAGCACAACTGTTATCTAATCGACCATGTGCTTCACTGAGTCAAGTTATCAAATTTTCAAACTCAAATATAATGTCAAGCAGCAAGTGAGGTAAACATCCATTTTAGTTGGCTGACAGGGAAATGGATGTTGGAACTCATGTAGCTGATATTCATTTAAGGGAAAGGAAAACCCAGCTGCAGAAGGAACACTTCATCATAAGGAAGCATCACATTCAAGTTATAAGGGTTGCAGAAGCTGACAGGTTACAGACGCTTTGTAACAGAAAGTAGATTATTTCCCTTTATTTTCTTCAATCAGGTTTTCTCAAACATGATGTCACCTTGTTTGGCCTATTCAAATTTATCTGAAATTTGCACTACACCAAATCAGAAAAAAAATGTTTTTTCTTTCTCTTTCTTTTCTTTTCTTTTCTTTCTTTCTTTCTTCCTTTTTTTTTTTTTTTTTTTTTGCCTCCAGGGTTATTGCTGGGGCTTGGCACTGACATTACAAATCCATTGCTCCAGGTGGTCACTTTTTTTCTTTTTCCTCCCCTCCCCTCCCTCCTCTCATTTTCTCTCCTCCTCTCTTTTTGCAAGAGAAAGATAGACACCTGCAGACCAGTTTCAGGACTTGTGAATCATCCCTGCTACAGGTTATGGGAGTTTGAATCCAGCTCCTTTCAAAGGTTCTTGCATTTAGTATTATGTGCAATTAACCAGGTTCATCACGACCCGACCGACCAGAAGGAATTTCTTCTTCCCTAATCTCACTATGCACCAGAAACACTCTTAGATTTGGTTGTATGATTTCTAATCCAAAAACAAAAGCAAAAACAAAACAAAACAAAAAAACAGTCCTTTGTAGTTTTTTTAATGACTTTTTTTATAACTTTCTTTTTGTTGTTGTTATTGTAATTATTGTTGTTATTGATGTTGCTATTGTGAGATAAGACAGAGAGAAATGGAGAGAAGAGGGGAAGACAGAGAGGGGGAGAGAAAGACACCTGCAGACCTGCTTCACCACCTGTGAAGCGATTCCTCTTGAGGTGGGGAGCCGGAGGCTTGAACTGGGACCCTTTTGCAGGTCCTTGTGCTTTGCACCACGTGTGCTTACCCCGCTGCACTACCGCCCGACTCCCTCCTTTGGAGTTATTTAATAAATGCATACTTGAGTCTATTATAGCATTTATTTCTGCTTTAAAAAAAATTATTTGGCAGCACTAATGTCTGATTTCACACACCAGTGTGTGATTTCACCATTCTTGGGCTGATTTTCTTCACCCTTTTTCTACTTGAGATAAAGATAAAAAAAAAAAGAGAGATAACACAATATTCACTTCCCATTTCAGGAAATTCATATGAATTTATCCCTTCTATGTTATTTAAAAGGATACTTGGACTGAAAAATCATATGAAACAACCCCTAGAAATCTGAGCCAGCAGCAGCAGCAGCAATGTTAAACTTGGAGTTGCTGAGCTAGGATCCTGCTTTGGTCAAAACTGTGGTCTGTTGCTCTATCTGTCCCTGTCACAGCTCCAGCCCTTCTCCCATTACACTCCCACTGAGCTTTCTGAAGCCAACCCCATGCAGGCAGGGCCAGTGTGGTGTTTTCCAGTCTCACCAACCTAATTGTTCCTCATTTCCTGCCCTTAAATGGTACAAGGTGTGGAGTGGCACCTCCCATGTTTCAATTTCAATCATTTGTATACACTAATCGACACTAATGGCTTTTGCAAATGTAAATCTTTAAGTTCTGGTAAGGTACATGTGTTTGAGGAAGCCACTGAGAAAAAAAAAAAAAGACAAGTACCCTGTTGCTTTTACTATTGGGGAAAAGTTCTCCAAATATCCACAAAGCAGGGACAAAGTCCTGTGCCTTTTCCGGGTAATTCCTCAAAAGATGGGGTGGCTGGTGGTGGTTATTATTAATAAAGTATGACTTTCTCCAAATAAAAAGCAAAGATCTATGTCACCAACAGCATGGAAAAGGCAAGCATAATGAGATTTGGATTGTATCAGTGTATTTGACATAAAGAAAAATTGCATGTTTGATTTTTATTGTTTAAAATATTTTTAAAATTATTCTAAATAAGATAATAGAATTAGACAATTTTCTAAAAGGTTTTTTACTTGAGCCCACGGCTAGGATACTCAAGCTGTGCCCTATTTTCTTTCCATGTTACTGCATACAGTATCCTATTACTTTGTGTACCTTTATTCTGGTTAGAACATTAGTTTTAAAAGGTGACGTTCTTTATTTTACTATGTATAGATTAATCTTTTTAACCATTTCCTACTTCTAAACATTAAAAGATCAGGGACCAGGTGGTAGCACATCCAATAGTGCAAGCATGTTTTAGTGCACAAAGATGTGGGTTCAAGTCCCCAGTCCTCACCTGCAGGGGACAAGCTTCACAAGCCCTGAAGCAGCGCTGTAGGTCTCTATCTTTCTCTCTTTCTTCCTTCCTATTTCCCCTCCCCCTCTCAATTATTTTCTGTATCTAAATTAAATAAAAAATAGTAAACAAATATTTGTTGAAAAACATTAAAAGATCTTTTTTTTATCATAGTCTGGGAGGTGGCACAGTGGATAAAACATTAAACACTCAAGCATGAGGTCCTAAATTCGATTCCTGGCAGCACATGTACCAAGATGATGCCAAGTTCTTTCTCCTCCTACCTTTCTAATAAATATATTAGAAGATCTTTAAAAAAAAAAAACCAGTATAGCCACAAGCCCTTTAGAATATAACTAAAATATGCCTACTAGCTATCTACAAAACAGAGACTTCTCCCCCAATTCTTCATCTGCACTACTCCAGCCTTTAGGTTCAT
The DNA here is from genome assembly GCF_950295315.1 of Erinaceus europaeus. Classification (NCBI taxonomy): domain Eukaryota; kingdom Metazoa; phylum Chordata; class Mammalia; order Eulipotyphla; family Erinaceidae; genus Erinaceus; species Erinaceus europaeus. Next base: position 74,808,692 of record NC_080174.1, on the reverse strand, counting down.
GATTAGTCAACAGCTTGTTTGGCTTTATGTTAACTCTCTTTTCAGCCACCAGGTTCCAGATGCTACCATGATGCCAACCAAACTTCCCTGGACAGACAACCCCACCAATGTGTCCTGGAGCTCTGATTCCCTAGAACCCCACCCTACTAGGGAAAGAGAGAGGCAGGCTGGGAGTATGAATTGACCTGTCAACACTAATGTTCAGCAAGGGAACAATTACAGAAGCCGGACCTTCCACTTTCTGCACCCACAATGACCTTGGGTCCATACTCCCAGAGGGTTAAAAAATAGGAAAGCTATCAGGGAAGGGGATGGGATACAGAGTTCTGGTGGTGGGAATTGTGTGGAGTTGTACCCCTCTTATCCTATGGTTTTGTCAGTGTTTCCTTTTTATAAATAAATAAATAAACAGTAATTTAGAAATTAAACAAATCCAAAATACCCAATAAACAAAAAAGATGATAAAAAATTTCCTAACTTAACATTATCTAACTAGCATCTCAGTCCTTTAAAGACTACCACTGTGAAAACCAGACATATGAAGGTGGGAATTTGATTAGAATGGACAACAAGAAATTGCTTCCAAACTACAAGTACAGTCATAAATGTGGATAGTTCAAAGCCTCATAGATAAAAATATAATCATTCTACCTACTCACCATAACAATAAAAATAAAAGCAATAAAACAAAAATAAATAAAATAAAAAGCAATAAGGAGCATTGAAATATTACTTATGCAAAGTGTTAATATGATTAGTTATCCTATGAAACTATAAGAACATTCCAAAACTGTATTGTCTAACTCTGGAACACCCTCCAAAGTAGATATAATGCCTGTGGTTATTGTGCAGATAGTTTATTTAAAAAGTGATTCCTGGAGCCAGAAGGATAGTCCAGCGTTAGCACACAGGATTTGCATGTGAGCAATCCAAGGTTCTACACCCCCACACTTCACAAATAGCCAGAGCTGAGGAAGAGGAGGAGGAGAAGGAGAAGAAGGAAGAGAAGAAGGAGGAACAGAAGAAGGAGAAGGGGAAGAGGAAGAGGAAGAGCAAGAGGGAGAGGGAGAAGAAGGAGAAGGAGAAGGAGAAGAGGAAGAAGAAGTAGTAGTATTCTGGGAAGTAGGAGTGAGAAGCAAGGCAAACGAATCATAAGAGTTAAGAACATTACAAGGATGCCTGGTTAATAATCTGGTCACCCACCACTAAAGACTGGTGTTTCTCCTGACTCTTCAAGATCCTTCTAGAATACATCACAAAATGATTCTACCAAATGATGAGAAGAGAGATAGAGTAATTCTTTGCTTTCTTTTAAGGAAATAATTTACTTATTTTATTGAGAAAGAGATACAAAGAGAAAGATACAGAGGAAGGGAGAGCAGGGTATTTTTGCTACGGACTTCTGAATTTCAAACATGGATGTCTTTTGATTAACCTGCATGCTGTCTCCCTGGCCCACAAAATGACTGTGTCTAAGGCCACAGGGTTCCTACACACTACAAAAACTAGAACTGAGCAGTGCTCTTGTAAAAACAAACTAACACACAAACCAAATGGTAAGAGGAGGAAACATTTATTTATTGGTTCTCATTTCCACTGATCAAGAATACCACCATAGGAATTACTTTATTCAAACATAGACCTTTCCCTGATTTCTCAGTTAAAATTGATTGAACTGTTTCTCACAGCAATGGTTGAAGGAGCAGTACCAAGAACTATTTAAATGAAATATTTAATAGATATGCAACAAGAGATATTTAATGGAGTATATATGTAGCATCACTCAAAATTTCTAGTGACTTCTATTAAATTCATCTCTTTTAAAGGGGTGGTTAGTTGCTATTCTGCTAAAGACAAATGTGATAAACTCATAGTGAGTCAAACCTTTAATTAGAATCATACTCTTCTTCCTATTATCTTTATTTATTTACTGAATAGAGACAGCCAGAAATTTAGAGAGGAGGAGGAGAAGGAGGAGGAGGAGGAGAAGGAGGAGGAGGAGGAGGAGGAGGAGGAGAGAGTCCTGCAGCCTTGCAATACCACTTGCAAAGTTGCAAAGCTTTCCTCTTGCAGGTGGAGAAGACTGGGGGCATGAACCCTGCTCCTTGAACATTGTAACATGCACACTGAACCAGATGTGCCACACATGGCCCCTCAAAATCTTCTTCTTCTTTTTAAAAAAAGTATTTATTATTGGATAGAGACAGAGAGAAATTGAGAGGGGAGGGAGATAGAGAGGGAGACAGACACCTGCAGCTCTGCTTTACCACTTGTGAAGCTTTACCCGTGCAGTTGGGGACTAGAGACTTGAACGTGGGTCCTTGTGCATTGCAATGTGGGTGTTTAATCAGGTGCGCCACAGACTGGTCCCCCATAATCTTCTTTATACAACACTATCTGCAGATTTCCTTCATTCCCACCAAATAAGTTAGCAGTTTTAGGCTGCTTTCCTGGCACAATGCCCCAGGATACCTGTCCTCAGGGTTCTGAGTTCTTGACTGCTTCACAATATTCATCTAAAAGAGCTCTGCCGATGCTTTCCTCAAAAATGCTTGATTGTTTCTGGACTAGCATCCAAATCCTTTTGTGTGTTGGTGAAATACTGTAGTCCACCTTCTTTCTTCTGCATGTTTCAACCACTTTTCCTAAAAGAATTATTGAAGTTGCTCTTCTTTCTCCATACAGTGTTTTGAGGCCTATTATCAAAACTTAGATGTCCCAGATCTAATCCACGAGGCTTACAGTTAACAATATTTATATACTTTTCCCCTTATTTGGGGGCTACTCCCTGCCCTGATTCAGCTTCCTAGTTCTGTTTACAACTATGACACCATCTACCCAAACAATACCTTTGGTTCACCTGCATGTTAGCTGTCGGGCTCAGACAAAAATTAGTAATCATGGGGCCCTTAGAATATACCTTAAAGACCTACTAGCTTTTTCTAAAATGAAAACCCAAGTCTCATCTGCTCTATTCTTGCCTTTAGGTTCCTGATTATTAATCAATTTGTTCTGCTTTATATCTTAATGCTTTTCCAGCCAACAAGTCGCAGATATTACCATGATGCCAACCTGACTTCCCTGGGCAGATGAACTCACCTGTATATCATGGAATTCCACCTCTCCAGAGTCCTGCCCCACTAGGGAAAGAGAGAGACAGGATGGAAGTATGGATTGATCTGCCAGTCAAGAAGCAATTATAGAAGCCAGACCTTCCACCTTCTGCACCCCATGATGATCTTGGATCCATGCTCCCAGAGGGATAAATTATAGGAAAGCTACCAAAGGAGGAGATAGGATGTGGAACTCTGGTGGTGGGAATTGTGTGGAATTGTACTCTTTTAGCCTATGGTCTTGTTGATATTTTATTTAACAAATAATAATAATAAAATAAAAATTAGATGCCCGTGGGTGTGAGGACTTACTTCTGGCCTCTCAGTTTTGTTCTACTGTGTCTATTTTTGTTCTAGTAATAGGCACTTTGACCTGGAAATTCCTCTCCTGGGAATATAGCCAAAGTGTGCAAATGCAGCCATCCAAAGAGACCTATACACATAGTAGCACAGTTTGTAATAGTCAGAACCTGGAAGCAACCCAGGTGTCCAGTGACAAATGAGTGGTTAAGAAAACTGTGGTCTCCACCAATGTGTCCTGGAGCTCTGCTTCCCTAGAGCGCCACCCTACTAGGGAAAGAGAGAGGCAGACTGGGAGTATGGATTGACCAGTCAACACCCATGTTCAGTGGGGAAGCAATTATGGAAGTCAGACCTTCCACCTTCTGCATCCCTTGGGTCCAGAATGACCTTGGGTCCAGACTCCCAAAGGGATAAAGAATAGGAAAGCTATCAGGGGAGAGGATGGGATGTGGAAATCTGGTGGTGGGAATTGTGTGGAGTTGTACCCCTCTTATCCTATGGTTTTTTTAATGTCTCCTTTTTTAAATAAATAAATTTAAAAAAGAAAATTATGATCTGCACACACAATTTAACATTATTTAGGTGTTCAAAATGATGAATTAATATCGTTTTCCTAATCTTAGATGGAACTTGAAGGCATCCTGTTAGTGAGATAAGACAAACAGAAGGATGATGATCTCACTCTTTGATGAAACTTGGGGTGGAGGGGGGAGACCAAAAAAAAAAAAAGTAATAAAGAAAGCAAATCTTGGACTGAGTATAACTTATTGCACCAAACCATGGACACTCTAGCAAAGGAATCAGGTCATGAGGGGTGCTTTGGGGGTCCTGGTACATGATGGTGAAATGGTACAAAGTATTGCAGATATCTATCAGGGGGGATGATAAATTGCTCCTCTGTGTCAGCAAATGTACTGTGATCTGTTAACCTGCCCACCATCCCCCCAAAATATAAAGAAAGTGAAGAAGAGGAGGAGGGAGAAGGTGGATGCATTAGAGATTTGGTCACTGCTGTGATAGGTAGGCGGGTACTTTCTGAAGCTTTCTTTTTTTTTTTAAAATTTTTTTTAATATTTATTTTATTTATTTATTCCCTTTTGTTGCCCTTGTTTTATTGTTGTAGTTATTATTATTGTTGTTGTCGTTATTGGATAGGACAGAGAGAAATGGAGAGAGGAGGGGAAGACAGAGAGGAGGAGAGAAAGACACCTGCAGACCTGCTTCACCGCCTGTGAAGCGACTCCCCTGCAGGTGGGGAGCTGGGGTTCGAACCGGGATCCTTATGCCGGTCCTTGTGCTTTGCGCCACCTGTGCTTAACCCGCTGCGCTACAGCCCGACTCCCCCTTTCTGAAGCTTTCTATCCAGGACTAGATTAGAAAAGAATTCTTATCAATAGGCAATCTTTCAATTTTTCTTTTGTATAAAGCTAAGATGCTAAAATTGCCCAAATTCTCTTTCTTTTAAATCCACATTCCCAAACTGCAGTGCAGGCTAATCTTATTTGATTGTTCAGCTCAGTGATATTTGCTGTATCTGGTGTCATTTTCTAGTTTTCTTACCCTGAGCTTCTAAATTGTTGTGCCTCAAAACTCCAATATAGAATTTCCCTCAAGTTCCAAAGTCCTCTGTTTAATGTCACTTCTAATGAAGGTTCACATGGCACCCCTGTTTCCAAATGTGCTTTGTTTATCCCTCCTCTCTCTCTCCCCAGGTCATCCCAACGCATAAAAATATGTCATGCTTCATCCCCTTCAACCAATTAGTAGACCAGAGCATATTGTGATGACAAAAATCTTTGCCAGAAATTCCTGGCTATGATCAATTTAAGCACTGAAAAATATTTTTGACTTTTTCAGTTAGATTTAAACAAATGGAAACTTCAACAAGTTGTAAATTATTCCCATAGAAGAAATTCTGACTGAACAGAGTACTGGGGTGAATCAGGAGACCTGGGCTTGAGGATGGTCATAGGACTTGCCCAGTGAGGGACCATCAGGAAGCTAAAGCTCAAAAAGAGCTACACTGTGGAGTTGAGGGAGATGATGGCATAATGGTTTTGCCAAAAGACTTTCATGCCTAAAGTCCCAGGTTCAGTTCCCAGCACCACCATAAGCCAGAGCTAAGGAGTGTTCTGGAAAACAAACGAAAACAAAGTCACTATTTTCCTATATATAAATGGTTAGATAGTCTTTTATGAGGCTTTTACTGAACATTTATTTTTCCAAGTTTCTGAATCTGTATCTATGAACTAAGTATCTCTATATCTGTTACTATTGATTTTCTTCTGCTTGTCTATCATTCCACTCTTTCTGTGTTTCACATTTATTCCATCTTTAAAGTATGTGGAGGGCAGAGAGGGAGGAAGAAATAAAAGAAGGGAAGGAGGTACCAAGAAAGGAAGGAAGGAAAGAAATAAAGCCTATACTAGTGTTTCATTTTGGTTCCTGTATTTATTTTGGGGGTGGGGGGTGGGGAGAGAATCAGACATGACAATATATCTGGCAGTGCAGAGGTCAACTTGCATGTACTGACAGTTACAGAGAAATGTAGTCAGAGTCTCAGTCTGTATCTGATAGTTTCACTGTAAAAGTCAAATGGGAAAAGGATGGAATAAGAAGCAACATTTTTTTTTTCTACATGCTTGTGGGATTGCATAGGCATGTTTGAAACTCATCAGGCATTCAGACCATCAAAAGGGTATACTGAAACTTTTAGGCACAGGATGAAACTACAGGCCAATAGATACATTTATTTTTCCTCAGCGAATCTTATGTTCTGTTTAGACCTTTCAGTGGACTAACTCAGGCCCACCCTGATTGATTAGGCTAATCTTCCTTATTAAACTAAACCGATTATAGACATTAAACCCTTCTATCTCTATCTTCACAGAGCCAGGTTATTATTTCTGTGGATAACTTGGGACTCTATCCTAGTCAAGCTGATTTTCACAGAGTCCAAAATAGTGTTGTGCTGCTGTGAACTACCTTGCCTGAATTTTCATTAGTTAACAGACTCAAAGAAATATTAAATTTTTAAGTAAAAACTGAATACCAGCTCTATTGCTTTTCAAATTTTTTAAATTTATTTATTCCCTTTTGTTGCCCTTTTTTATTGTTGTAGTTATTATTATTATTATAATCATTGTTGGATAGGACAGAGAGAAATGAAGAAAGGAGGGAAGACAGAGAGGGGGAGAGAAAGACAGCCACCTGCGGACCTGCTTCACTGCCTGTGAAGGGAATCCCCTGCAGGTGGGAAGCCAGGGCTCATACTGGGATCTTTACACTGGTCCTTGCGTTTTGCTCCACCTGCGCTTAACCCGCTGCACTACAGCCTGACTCCCAGCTCTATTGTTTTAAGAGGTATTATAGAATATGTTACTTCTAAGATTGAAAAGGTCAACAAGCAATGAAATTTCTTAGATATGAATATACAGTTAGAGGCAGGGTGATGGCTAGCCTGGTTGAGAACACATGATACAATGCACAAGAAGCCAGGTGTGAGTTCCCAGTCCCCACCTGCAGGGGGAAAGCTTTGCAAGTAATAAAGCAGGGCTGCAGGTGTCTCTTTGTCTCTCAATCTCTCTTTATCACTCCCTTCCCTCTTGGTTTCTGGCCATCTCTGTCCAATAAATAACTAAACATAATAAATTCTTTTTAAAAATAAAAATATAACTTTTTTTTGCAAAAAAGTCCCCTTTCCAGAATTCAGGTGTAGTTTAGATGTAATCTGCCTTCCAACTTCTGTCTATGAGTGAGATCATCCCATATTCATCCTTCTCCTTCTGACTTATCTCATTTAACATTGTTCAGATGTAATCGGAACAAGGTTAGAGCCCAAAATTACCTGAAACTAAAACCTAATCTTTGCCTCTTAGGCCAAGATGTGAGCACACTCTCTCCTTGACTGTCTAGGAGGAAAAAACACGTCTACTAGGCACATTTCTTTAGAACCCCCTATTCATAGGAATGATCACTGTAAGACCACTTACAGTAATGTTTAACTAAATCAGATTTATTCAATGTTCATTGGTTCTTATCATCACTATTAAAAGTGACATTTTAGCTTTACATCTCATTCAGAATGAGACATGTAGGCTAATCTACAACGGTCACAAATAAAAGGTTAAGAAAATTAAAGCTGATCACTTCTCCATGAGAACTGTCAAAAAAAAAAAAAAACTCAATGAGGCAATTTGAGGAAGTGGGATGGGACAAGGGTGAGTGGGTCAGCTAGAGCTTCAATGTCTATTCTTTGGGCTCAATGAGCATGTCAGGATGGGACTATTAATTTGCAAGTGTCCACTTGATTTAGAAAATATTGGTGCTGATCTGCCAGGACAGATTGCATACTCCTCTCCTTCCAAAGACTCTTCTAAAAAAAGAATTCTTATTTTTACTGTCATTCAATAATCCCTCACTTTTCTCTTTTTGTTCCACAAACAACTTTAAGGGTAGGGATTTCTATGCTGTTTCCTAAATAAAAAAAATAGCTTCAGAGATGTGAAATGACTCACTTGAGTTCACATGGCAAGCAAACCACACCACCCTCCACGATGCCTGGGAACAAAAGAGAGAAACACATTTAAAAGGAGCATCTTAAAGCACTTAGAAAAAAATCTTCTGAAAATTGAATAAAATGTGGGCCAGAATGTCTTGCTTATGACAAAAGACCAAGGAATGTAAAGGAGGATGACCCTCAGTTTTCATTTTAACTGGAGGACTAAAATTTACAAAGTCAGCCCAGACCAGTATCTTCTGCTATTCCTAATATTAAGTTCTGATGAGGTCACTGAGGGACAATTTTGCAGAGATTAGGGATTTCTGCCTGTTTGTTATCATTTAAATGTCATTATATTCATGTCTGAATTGTTCTAAGGCCCTGTGTATTTTCAAGCTCTATTACTTTTTGGGCTAAGCTCGGGTGTGGCATGTATAAATTTAGTTGCTAATGAGATCCCCTGTGGCTGACCATGAATGATGAGAAGAATAAAATTCTGCTATATTTTTCATAGGCTAAAATAAAATTATGCCTAACTCCTCAAAAGATAGACCAAAGATATACAAAGCATATCTTACCATCATATGTCCTTTTGATCATGACCTAAAAGTAGATGATAATTATACACATTTGCATGGCTTTTTAAAGCGTACATAATGCTCTCATAGTCACAGTATCAATCAGTTACAACCTTCATAAAATAGGAAAACATGACTTTGCATGTGGAATTAGGGAAATTTTCTCTGACACAGTAATACTTAACTGTGGCCCTAAAAGTAAAACCGATCTACTTTCTAATGTAACAGGAAATTAACACAAGGTTTTTTTGTTTACCTGACTGCAGGAGAGACACCAATCAATCATCAAATGAAATTGTTTAGAAACCATATTTATAAGAATAATATCTACACAAACAACTTCTGGTAGTATTTATTTCAAATTTGCTCATGTGACAATCTTGTTATACTATTGAAACTGAAATATTAGCCTATATATCTTTTTCAGAATGACAGATGTAGGATGATCTATAGCAATATGAAAGTCTAATTAAAAATAAAAGTTTAAATAAATAAGGAAGATGGGCAATAAGATAGTTCACCTGGGAAGATGCCCACTTTGCTGTGCACTTGACCCAGATTTGAGCCACTGGGGGAAACTTTGGTGCTGTGGTTCTCTCTTTCTCTCTCACAGAGAGATTCTCTTTATTTTATATTTAATTTTTTATTATCTTTATTTATTAGACTGAAACAGCCCGAAATCAAGAGGGTAGGGGAAGATAGAGAATGAGAGAGAAAGAGAGACACCTGCAGCCCTGCTTTACCACTTGTAAAGCTTTCCCCCTGCAGGTGGGGACCAGAGGCTCCAAACTGGGTCCCTGAGCAGTGTAACGTGTGCTCAACCAAGTGTGCCACCACTGGTGTCTCTCTCTCTCTCCCCCTCTCTCTCTCCCTCTCTCTTCCCATGTTTATCCTTTTCTATTTGAAAAAAAAAACATGCAAGAGTAGTAAAACTCTAGCAATGCCCTCTCCTCCCTCCCCTCCCAAAAGGAATATTAAAATATGTGTTTTTAGGTAGGCAATAATGGATGATAGAATCTTTAGGGTGATAAAGGAAATTTCCAGAAGGATGCTACCTCAATTTGGATATATAATCATCATTTCACTTTGGAGTCAATGAATATATACACCTACTTCTATTGATGCCTCTATCATGTTCACAGATGTTAGCACATAAAAAATAGTCCAATAAAAACAATATCAACTGAATTGAATTGAGCCCTGCAAACTTTGTTTCTTGAGTTCAAAATCTGTCACTGTCAACATGACTTAGAAAATCCAGGAGCTCATCTTCCCAATGTCAAAAAGGAGAAGGTAACATGATAAAGAAAAGTCCCCACTCTTAGATGTCTGTGGGAAAGTCTGATTCCATGGTGAGTGACTTAGAAATTAATTAGAAAAGGGAAATGGTTGCCATTGGTAACCTTGAGGCCCTGTAGCTGCCAGAGGAAGTGAGAAGTTGGAAGCTAATCAGGCATAATGAACTTACAGTACCATAGATCATGTCAGTTGACATTCTTATTAATTTCCTGCCCAGCATCCAGGCACAGAGGACTGATTCATCCATGGGTGCTTCCCCAGCCTGGTAAGCTAAATCACTTGTCAAATTAGGAGTGCAGTGAGGAAAATTCAGGAGACACATAGTGGTAGGAATAGCATCTATAATCTCCCTATACCCTATCTTGGAGAGCATCTTATCCACACTTCTTTCTGAAGGGAAGTGATCAGATGCTAAGACTGTGAGATGGTCAAGGACAAAAAATAATATCAAATCAATGACTGACAGTAATATTCATTAGAAAATGTTGGGTTGGATTAATAATTGTGCAAATATGGCACGTGTTGTCAATTTCCTTTATGTTGACAGACATTACAATCAATTGTTGCATTCTATCCTTGAGACAACAGTAAAATCCTTCTCATTATAGCATATCATGAACCTGCAACCATTGCACCTAGGAATATTCTCTTTTAAATATGTATAATGCTCATTCAGTAAGAGAGAAATACAAGGTGTCCAGAGTACCACTTCAGTATATATGGGAAGATCAAACCCAGGGGCTCTGTATGCAAGTCCTATGTTCTACCATTCAACTACCTTCTTGAATAGTTTTCTTTTGGTGAGAATTATAAATGATACCTATCTGGTACCTTTAAAAAGTTCCCAGCTACCCTCCTGAACTGATGGTGGAAATGTAAATTGGTTCAATACCTGTGGAGAGCAGTCTGGAGAACTCTCAGAAGGCTAGAAGTAGATCTATCCTCTGACCCTGCAATTACTCTCCTGGGGATTTACCTTAAGGAACTAAACATACCCATCCAAAAAGATTTGTGTAAACCTATGCACATAGCAGCACAATTTGTAGTAGCCAAAATCTGGAAGCAACTCAGGTGTCCAACAACAGATGAGTGGCTAGATAAGATGTGGCATACTACTCAGCTATTAAAATGGTGAATTCTTTTTCTTTACCCCATCTTGGATGGAGCTTGAAGATATCATGTTAAGTGAGATAAGTCAGAAATAGAAGAATGATTATAGGATGATCTCACTTATAGATAGAAGTTGAAAAACAAGACCAGAAGGGAAAACATTAAGCAGAACTTGAACTGGAGTTGGTGTATTGCACCAAATTTGTAAAAGACTCTGGGGTAAAACACCATTTTTAATAGCTGAATGGGAAGAGGGTTCAGGTCCTGGAACATGATAGCAGAGGAGGACCTAGTGGGGGTTGTATTGCTATTTGGAAATGCTATACATGTACAAACTATTGTATTTTACTGTCAACTGTAAACCAATAATCCCCCAATAAAAAAATTTTAAAAAGTTCCCAGTTAAAATATTTGGAATCTTTTAATTGTAATATATATTTTCTTGTCCCTATAGTCTATTATGTCATCTGTAAGTTTTGTTCTGAAACTTGGGGAAAATTCAGTGAGCCAGGGTAATCCAGGAATGAGTCTGTCATATAAAGGTTAAGTCCAAGTATGAAAATTTGGGATATAGCAAAGGAAGAAGGCAACCTGAGTTAATCAAAAGATACTTTCACAGTCAAGATGTTGAAAGTTTAACTGGGGGATCATTTTTATGCAAAGAAATAAATGTCAGGATCATAAAGAGAAACAGAATGAGCATCCAGGTATAGTTCATCGGGGAGCCATTCCATGTGTAATTTGAGAACAGAACACACATAATTTATTGGACCGTTTTTGTCACATTTAGACAAAACGTACATCTGAGGCATATGATATGTCATCTAAGGAGATCTTATGGCCAGAGTGGATACACAAGCAGAGTTCTGAGAAGTAAGGAAATATTTGCAAGCAGAAAGCAGCAGAAATCAGGAAGGGCATCTCAGAAAAACAAAATGCCAAGTGAAAAGCTTCGGACGTTCCAGAAAGTTTCAGAGCAACTTCATTTAGGTTACCTCATTTAGAACCAAAATGTACTTAACATCATTGGTATTATTATCTCCATTTCAGAATGAAGGATATGAGGCCCACATAAGGCTAAATAGCTCACCTAAAGTCAAACATCTACATAAATCTACAGATAGAAAGTTAACCGAAGTCTCTAAATAAAAAGACCAAACCCTTTCCATGAAATATACCATTATCAATGAAAAAATTGTTAATGCCCATTTATTCCATCGTTGGACAGAGGGGGTCTAATGAATTAAAGAATAGTAGAGAAAAGTAGTACCATATCATGCGACTAGTTAAGAAATAATAAGAGCATAAAGTCACAGTTGGCAGACAGCTTCTGAAATGGGAGGGAGGGGAAACATGTATGTTAAATTCAAACATGTAACAATTTAATCCATGTTGATTTGGCCCTACAATTGCAAGACTCACAGGAGCCTGCTACGAATATTACTAGATATTTTCCTTTTTGATAGTTGAAGCTAGTACCTCTACAAGGCCTGGGTCAGATTGGTAGAAACCTAAGCAGTGTTTTTCTTTCTTCTATTCATTCAGGCTCTGAACAAAGATGAACTGAGTTTTCTTTTTGCACGAGCTGCAGGCTTATGCATTGGAGATATAGAAATGAATCAAACACTTTCTTATAGTCAAGATTTCATATGGCAAAAATAGAAACAAAAATGTAAAACCTTACAAGAAACGTGTAAGGAAAGCAAAATACATAATCCAGAGGTTCCTAAGGGGGTGGTCTTGTCTCAACCTGAGTGCACTACACTAGGTTTCTGAAAAAGGTGGCTGTTGGAATAGACTAGGAAAATATTTAGAGATGGCCAGCGGTGCAATTTGAGTATCAGCTTATGTAATTATTCTAAAGATTATAATCCATTAATTAAAAAGAATATATACATGAGTCCTTAACTAAGCAAGTGGTGAAGAAGGAAAAGCTCTTCCTTACAACAAAGAGCAAATTACTGAGTAGGGAAAATTTGGATTGATAAAAATCACTGTTTGGCGTTCACAGCAATAATAACAAATTCAGAGAAGAATTATCAGTGGGTATTAAAACCAGAAGATGAAAATTTGAGGAGTCATGAGATATTTGCATGGTTTCCAAGTATCTTCCCAAAATTCATATATTAATTATAATGAGGAAAGTAGGAACTTTAAAATAAAGAAAACTGGCAGGGAGAGTGGGGCTGGGCAGTGGCGCACCCGGTTACGCATGCATAGTAAGAAGTTCAAGGACAGGAGTCAGGTGGTAGCGCAGTGGGTTGAGCACACATGGTGCAAAGCGCAAGGACGGGTGTAAGGATCCCGGTTCGAGCCCCCGGCTCCCCACCTGCAGGGGAATCGCTTCACAGGCGGTGAAGCAGGTCTGCAGGTGTCTATCTTTCTCTCCCCCTCTCTGTCTTCCCCTCCTCTCTCCATTTCTCTCTGTCCTATCCAACAACGAACATCAATAACAACAATAATAGCTAGAACAACAATAAAAAGGGCAATAAAAGGGAAAAATAAATAAATATACAAATTAAATAAAATGAAGTTCAAGGACCTGCTCCAGGATCCCGGTTTGAGCCCTGGCTCCCCAACCTGCCCCCCCCAGGGTGAGGGGAGGAGATCACTTCACAAGTGGTGAAGCAAGTTTGCAGGTGTCTTTCTCTATCCCTCTCTATCTTCCCCTCCCCTTTCTTTCTGTCCTATCCAGAAAAAAAAAAAATGGCTGCAGAAGCAGTCTTCCTTGAATGGCAGAGTGTATTGACTCTCCCTTCAGAGAGTGGGGCAATTTCTACCACTATTCTACATTAAGGGCAAAGTCCTGTAGAGACTCCTGTAGATGATTTATGATTTTGTTTCTGGTGGAGAAGATCAATGATGGTGGAGAAAGGGATGTGTTGGCAGTGTAGGTGCATCATATCTGTGTAGGAATCCCAGAATTTCCTCACTAGAGCCCTAGATGATAGGGTGGCCTGGTAGTAGCCAAAAGGGTCATCATTAAAGTGTGTTGATTTTTGCCCTTACTCAGTTTGTGTAGTCCATTAGCCTTAGAGTGATTGCGGGAAGTAATTGAAATAGGAAGTAGGTGAGGAGGGTATCTAGGTCTGAGTAGAAAATATTGTGCCTGAAAGGTAAGAACTGAAATAATTGTGAAGTTTTATTATGAAGTTTCATGACCTCTAAGACTTTTAGAAAATATCCAGTGGTCACTAGTTTAGTGACTAGCAACAGGTGGGCCCCTCCAGCTATACAAAACTGATTGGTACCTAGAATCAACTTTTAGATCAAGTGGTATGTTTAGTGATAAACAGTTTTATAAACATAAGTCTAGATGAGCTTCTTATGAAGACGGGAAAACTGCAACCCAAAGTAGTCGCAAGGTGAACAAGTCAAAAGAAGACTAGTTTCCAAAGCCCAGAACCCCATTAAAGCAAGTGAGAGAAAGGAGGTTTACAAACAGAGCAATGTTTAGAAAACTCCCTTGAAAGTTGCATAAGTGGGTGAGGGTGTGCTGTTTATACGGAAAGACCATGGAATGTAGACAATGCAGCCACTTTGAAGGGTATAACAGAGTCAGTAAGGCCACGAACTCTACAAAAGAGCCAGGAAATCTGTGGTCAGCTGTTTTTACTTGTCCTCAAGCCACATGCCAGGCTCTTTACAGGGTCACCAGTGTTAATAGTGAGATATGAGATGAATGCAAAGTCCTCTAGTCTGCAAGAGAGGAGACTACATAAAACAGTTCAAGTGGATGTTGACTTAAGAAAGATCTATTCATTTAAACTGTCTAAAAGACTTCTTGGTAATAGTACACCCAGAAGTACACACAGATTACCATGCACAAAGATCTGGGTTCAAACCCTCACTATCTATGTGATTAGGGAAACCTCACTAGCAGTGGAGCAGCGTTAACATGTCTCTTTTAATTCTCTCTCTCTCTCTCTCTCGCTCTCTCCCCCCTCTCTCTCTCGCTCCTCTCTCTCTCTCTCTCTCTCTTCTTCTTCTTCTCCATCTCTATCTCTCTGCCTCTCAACCACTAGTAAAGGAAAAATGGTCAACAGGAGTGGTGCAGTCACTACATAGACACCAAACCCCACTGATAACCCTGGCAGCAATAAATATAAATAAAGCTAAGAAAATAAAGTGTATAAAACCTTGATGCTATGGATTACTTAATAAGATGTCTCTTTAACCAGAGGACCTAGTGGGGGTTGTATTGTTATGTAGAAAACTGAGAAATGTTATGCATGTACAAACTATTGTATTTACTATCAACTGTAAAACGTTAATCCTCCTGAAATAAAATAAATAAATAAAGATGTCTCTTAAACCATCTTAAAATAGAATTATAGACAGATAATCTTTCCATGAGAACCAGAGGGTAGGTAAAGTAACTTTGGACTTGATCAAGTTCAGTTTTGAGCTCCTATTTTCTCTCTCACTTACTGTACAATTCATATCACTAGTCTGTACTTCAGATTCCTCATCTGTTAAACAGGGACTCATAATACCTAGCATTATGACTTCCAGTCAAATTATATGGAGGGAATTATGCAACGTACCTGTTACTTGCCAAGTATTAACTCTGGTACTTCAGACAAAAAGAATGTTAGTTTCATTTGGCAGTTCAGCTAAAGTTGTGATCATGTGTTTCTGGAAAATTTGTTTATATGCCAACATGATAGGACCAGATTATGGTAAAAAAGTAGACAAAATTTTAGTGACTTAACACAATAAAATTGTAATTATTGTTTACTTAACAGTACAAGGAGGGTGTTAGCAAGGCCATTCTCCTCCAGATTCATGGAAGCTTGAAATGTTTATTTTGTGGCTTTCAAGACTTCCCTAGGTGTTGACATCTCAGTGGGTTAGAAGAGAGAATGAGTATAGAGAAGCAAAGGTGGGAGGTTGAGGTAGGTCAACATTAGATATGGAGCCATTAGATTTGTTAAGGATCTATCAGAGAGAACTCAGTTACAGATACCACATAATGTAAGGAGACTGAATAACTTTCCTTTAGGCCACAGGAACAACAGATCCTCAGGAACAAGTATTAATAATGATTATTATTTCATTCATTACCACCTGGCCATATAGAGAAAAGTGAAAAAAGAATTGATCTGATAAATAAGGGGGAAGACCTTTAATTAGACAAATGTATATTTGATCTGAATCATAAATATGAAGAGAAAGTACTATATTCTAGTAATCCTTTTAACCAACATTTATTTTACTTTTATCAGATGTCACATGCTATGGATATAGGTAGGGATGGAAAATGATAAGTAATCTGAGTTGAAATGCTCCAAAAAATTACCAGAAGTCAACAAAGAGAACATGATGGAATGCAGGTACTTTATTAAAGCACATTTAACTACAAACCTAGACTTGTCTAGACTTGCCTAAAATTTTTCCCATCAACAAATATTGTTATGTGCGACCAGTGTTGCTTAATTATTTTTCATACCTCTACTTTACTGGAATTTCTGAAAGGATTGCATATATGATAGCAAATCTAAGCCAATTATATTCTTACTCTTGAACAGAGTACTGTTTAATGGAAGAAATTCTTACACTGACTTTTTTTGCCAGTTAAAAATGTCATATATATATATATATATATATATATATATATATATTAGTTGAAACTGTTGTCTTTTATATCCTATTTTCTGACTAGTAATGGTGTGTTGAGATAGTAGCTTTCAGAAAAATTAAATAAAGTCTCCAAAGTTGAAATGAAAAAAGGGAGGAAGAAAGAGAGTGAGGAGCATAAGGCATGAATAAAGTTGAAAACATGAACAAAGATTAGAAACTAGGTGAGAGACACAACATAATGGCTATGCTGGAAGATTTTTCTACCCCAAAATCCACAGTTCCAGGTTTAACCCCTAGCACTACTTACTACAAGCCAGAGCTGGAAAAAACAAGGAGGAGGAGGAAGAGGAGGCAGAGGAGAGAATAAGAATGAGAATTAGAATGAGAATGAGAATGATGAGGAGGAGAAGGAGAAGGAGGAGAAGGAAGAAGAAGGAGGAAAATAAGAAAGAAGAAGGAGGAGGAGGAGGAGGAGAAGGAGAAGGAGAAGGAGAAGGAGAAGGAGAAGAAGAAGAAGAAGAAGAAGAAGAAGAAGAAGGAAGAAGGAGGAGGAGGAAAAAAATCACTATAAAAATTCTGAGAGCAGGGAGTTGGGAGGTAGTGCAGTGGGTTAAGCGCACGTGGCGCAAAGCTCAAGGACAGGCTCAAGGATCCCGGTTTGAGCCCCCGGCTCCCCACCTGCAGGGGAGTCGCTTCATAGGCGGTGAAGCAGATCTGCAGGTGTCTGTCTTTCTCTCCCCCTCTCTGTCATCCCTCCTCTCTCCATTTCTCTCTGTCCTATCCAACGACGA
The DNA here is from genome assembly GCF_950295315.1 of Erinaceus europaeus. Lineage (NCBI taxonomy): Eukaryota > Metazoa > Chordata > Mammalia > Eulipotyphla > Erinaceidae > Erinaceus > Erinaceus europaeus. The sequence continues at coordinate 74,791,414 of NC_080174.1, read as the reverse complement.
TGACAACAATAATAATTACAACAACAATAAAAAAAAAGGGCAACAAAAGGGAAAATAAATAAATAAAATATTTTTTAAAAATTCTGAGAGCAAACCTATTCACAACGATAGACTCATTTTAAATGCCCATTAACATCACTTTCTCCTGGGTTTTAACCTATCTCTTGAGTGTCTGAGGTTGAGAGTAACGTGGGTAGAAGACAACTGTGGTGATGGTACAGTAGAAGCAAGCACCAACAGAAGATGGGAAAAAATGCTCTGAATCATACATCCTCCTGTTTTTTTTTTTTTTCTTTTACCTCCAATCACCACTGGATAAATCTGTGACTCAATGGAAATTTATCCTTGTTTGCACAGGCTAAAATTTTAGCCCAAGATACACATACACCGTCAACATATTATTTATATTGAGAGGCTTCACTCAAGATGGTGCCTAGGTTGTCACAGCAACAAGAAAAGACAAGGAAAGCCTTGAATAGCCTCTGGAGGTGAAAAAAAGTTTAGTTATGGAAGCAGGCAACCCAGAGTAATCCTGATATAAATGCTCATCCCAAGAATAGCTTAGCCAGAGGGTTCTTACAGCTCACATGTAGATAAGGATAGTGAGCTTCAAGAAACATGTGGGGCCAAGCAGTGGTGCATTGGGTTAAGTGAACATAGTACAAAGCATAAGAACCTGCTCAAAGATCCCAGTTCAAGACCCTGGCTCCCCCACCTGCAGGGTGGTCACTTCACAAGTGGTGAAGCAGGTCTGCTGGTGTCTATCTTTCTATCTATCATCCCCTCCCCTCTCAATCTCTGTCCTATCAAAAAAAAAAAAAAAAGGAAAAAAATGGCCTCAGGAGCAGTGGATTCATAGTGCAGGCACTTAGCCCCACTGATAACCCTGAAGGAAAAAAAAAAAAAGAAGAAAGAAAAGAAACCAGGCATCAAGTTGAATGTTTTATCTGGATTACATTGCTAATTTTTTTTTGCCTTTTTATAAAACCTTTTTATTATCTTTATTTACTTATTGAATAAAGACAACTAGAAATAGAGAGGAAAGAAGGTGATATAGAGAGAAAGAGACAGAGAGAGAACCACAACACTGCTTCACAACTCACAAAACTTTCCCCCTGCAGGTGGAGACCGGGGCCTGAAATCTGGGTTCTAGCCACTGTAACAGGTGCACTCAATCAGGTGTGCCACCACCCAGCCCCATGTTGTTAATGTCTAGCAAGATTCCAGTGAGACATGATGAGCCTGATATTTAGAGGAAGAAACAAATAAAATGCAGCGTGCTTAAGTTGAAGCTATGTTTTAAACAAGATGCAAGGTTTTAAGCAGCAAAACCACATTCTATAAGAACTCTGACTTGCTCTGTAACCACAAAGCTAACCAAGCAAGAGAACTAGATTCATATCCCCTTCATCACTGGCTATCAATTAGTAAGATCATCACCCACATAGAAATCAGCCATGTATTCCATCAGTACCTCTTAACATTCTCCCCTTCATTGCCCTAGAATAGGTCTTATTCAAACTTCTCTTCTACAGCTCAATGGATAAACAAACAAAAATTAAAAGCTTAGCTTTCCACGAAAAGGTAGTGTAAACATCTGGCAAACTTCCTGGGTCTTGGCTTCCTTTGGTTGGGTCTGAGTGCATAACGAGTATAGTTGGGTTTCAACAGAAGAGACTTTGCTGGACATTACTCACCCCTGCTCCCTAACCCCCCCCCACACACACACAAAGCAAAACAGTCCAAAAACTTAGGGGTAGAAATACAAGTTTTCTTATTTTTTGACCAAAACTAAACAAAGCATTTGAGGTTTGGGGCTCAAAAATCTTTTATGTATGTAATTTCCACATGTTCAGTCAAGATATGTGTGTGTTTGCTAATTTTTTTTCTGTAGAAAGATAGAGTATAAATACATGTTTAAATAACAAAATAAACTCCAGGAGGAAACAGTTCTTTTTTCAGTTTTTGGAAATAAAAAGTGTCCAGCTGGATCTCAGATATGAACCAATCTTTGACAAAACTTTAAGTAGCTGGGTTTTCTATAGCATCTGGGCAATTTAGGGAGCCATACTCTCTAAGCTCCTGTTTTTCTTTTCCTTTTTAGCTATTTTTATTAGTGATTTAATGATGATTTTTGTTAGTGATTTAATAATGATTAACAAGATTGTAAGATAACAGGGGTGCCATTCCATATTACTCCCACCACTAGAGTTCTGTGTTTCATCCCTTCCATTGGAAGCCTCTCGATTCTTTATCCCTCTGGGTGGACGGACCAAAGATCTTTAGGGGGTGCAGAAGATGAGAGGTCTATCTTCTGTAATTGCTTCTCCGATGGACATAGGCACTGACAGTTCATTTCACACCCAAAGGGCTCTTATTTTTCATTTCTAAAGTGGGTATAGTCCTAATAGTATAAATTTTGCTGTGTTTAAGATGCATTAAAGTCTTACAAATTTTAATCATGTTTATTGTAAATTCCTTTGGCAGGCACAGGTCTCATTGTGGCACCTTCTCCATCATGACCCACCTGCTCAGTTGATCTCATTTTGATCCTTGACTGTCCCAGAGCCCAGAAAGACTTCCTTTCCATGAATCTTCCCTTCCTCACAAATGCCAGAGATTTCTCAAGTTAAAAGTGTCAGGAGAATTGCATTTTGGTTGGGAGACAAGTGAAAACTAAAATCAGATTTAAGAGAGTCTAAGTTAATCTACTAAACAGGTTGACCTTCAAGAAAGAGGAAATAGGAGAAAAAAAATCTGTTCTAGGTAGTAGAAATTACTTTCAGCTTTTATAAGACATGGTATGAGAAATTTTGCAGCAGACAAGAGTCTGACAGGTAGCACAGACTGTCATAGCCAGAGGGAAGAGTGGTATGACGAAGACTGAAAGAAGTTTAATCTGTGTTGCATTTTCTTTTTTTTTTTTTAATTAATTAATGAATTGGTGAATTTTATTGGGAAAATTAATGGCTTACAGTAGATACATTTATTGGTATATGTGTAAAATTTCTCAATTTTGGGTCTGGGCAGTAGCACAGCAGGTTAAGCGCACATGGTGTGAAGTGCAAGGACAGGCATAAGGATCCCAGTTTGAGCCCCCGGCTCCCCACCTGCAGGGGGGTTGCTTCACAAGAGGTGAAGCAGGTCTGCTGGTGTCTATCTTTCTCTCCCCCTCTCTATCTTCCCCTCCTCTCTCCATTTCTCTCTGTCCTACCCACCAACAGTGACATCAATAACAACAACAATAACCACAAACGATTAAAAAAACAAAAAAAAAACGGCATAAAAGAAAAAAAATAGCCTCCAGGAGCAGTGGATTCATAGTGCAAGCACCAAACCCCAGCAATAGCTTAAAAAAAAACAGCAATAATTAAAAAAAATAAATAAAATCTCAGTTTTCTGAAAATATTCTCACCCCCAGCCTCTTCCACCATTATGCACCTAGAACTGAAAGACACCCCCCTACCCTCCCAGAGTCCTTTACTTTGAGGTTTTGTTGATTTTTCTAATAGCAGTCAACTGAACTCATGGCTCAAGGGAGAAAACCAAAAAAGCAAACACAAGAATGAATAAATTAGTTTAAATGAAACCATGAATTTTCTCACTAACTCACTTGTGGGCTTCTATAGGATCTTACCCTGATGGCAAACTATGACTAGTAAAGATTGTCCTATTCTGCAGAGGAAAAATGAGTCATCCTATTCTGCTACTCAAGAAGGACTGGTGCCACAATCTGTGGAGCCTAGAATGTTCCAACCTCTGATCATGGGCCATGAGTTTGGTCTGACAGGGATCTGAAGGTTAGACAGATTCCTGTGCTAAATATCAATATACCCGAGTCCCAGGTCAGATCAATGTGGTAAGCAGTTAAATATATTAAATTGTTATATATCATACATAATTAGTATATTACATGTGTTAATTAATATAATTAATAATATTATATATATATTTCAAGTATGGGGACTACTGTCTGCTGTGACCCTGCTCTCAAGTTCCATTCTGTACTTAGACACCATCTCCTAGATAACAGTTCTCGTCCACTTTCACACTGAACTCAAGCAAATATTACTGAAGTCTTGAGACCCTCGGACATATTTCAAGTAGACATCCTAGCTTCTTGCCACCCTAGGTTCCCTAATTCCATTGGTTCTACTCCTACTCTTTGGTCCTTGTCTATTAAACTTTTTTTTTTTAATATCTTTATAGCTTACTGCCTTTCAGCCACCAAGTTCCAGATGCTACTAGGATCCCATCCTGAGATACCATCTCTAGGCAGATGATCTCACCAATGTGTCCCGGAACTTCACCTCTACAGAGTCCTACCCCACTAAGGAAGATGGAGACAGGTTGGGGATATGAATGTACATGACCAGTGGAAAAGCAATCAGAGAAGCCAAAACACCTTCACAAAAATTTATTTATGTCAATTAAATAGTGGTGCATAACAAATAACTCCAAAACTCAAAACACAACAAGAAGAAGCTTTTCCTTGCTTATGCTTCTTTGAGTTAACTGACAGAGTAGACTGGGTTTGGCTCTAGGCCATGTGTTGGTTCCAGATCTATGACACATGACTCTCATTCTTCTGGGACCAGTGGACTACCTGGTACAGATTTTTCTCTTGGCAACAGCTGAAATCCATGAGTCCTATTTCTCCTTATGAGTGCACTTCAAGTATCAGATTTATTACTGTACTAATGTTCTATTGACTGAAGCAAATCACATAACCAGGCCAATTGTCATCTGCTTGAGAGGAAACAATGCTGATGTGTGTGTGTGTGTGGAGGGGGGGGGGAGTCGGTGGAGGGCGTAGATATTTGACAAACAATGATCTAATCCAACAAAAGGCTCCAGCTAAATTTGAAATTGTCTGCATTGTTGCAATGGAAATTCTTTCTTGAATCTCTGTCAGTACTTCCACAAAAGTACTACAAATACTAATTGTTTGAGCAGATTTTATATAAAAACCAAGGTACAAGAGTAATGCATATAGAATGGAGAAAATGGATGGAAATAGTGAGGTGACACACAGGAGAAAAATAAGCTAAATGTTACCAGAAGTCCAGAAAATTACAGGCATCCTGTGAAAGGCTAGGAAGAAAAGATTAGAACCATTCTTTATGAAAGCTCAATTGTCAACTGTGTTATCAACAGTAATTACCAGTGATTATTTGTGAATAAGCCTAGATTATCATTTCTTTATTTCCCTGACTGGAAAAGGTAGCCTTGGGGCTTATATTGACTACTCAGGAAGAACACTAACTAGATCAGTGTAGGAAAGAAGGAGCCAGAGGTTCTTATCTGGGTATGCTACATAGGAAGGTTTTTTTTTTTTTTTTTTCCCCTTTATCCTTTTCTCTTTTTCATCTATCTTCTTTTCTTTCATTTTCCACCAGGGTTATCTCAGAGACTCAGTACCTGCAGGAAACTCCACGATTCCCTCTGGATTTTTTTCTTTTCTTCTTTCTTACATTTATTAAAATTTAATTCCCTTTCTTATCTTTCTGGTATAAACAGAGGGAAAAAAGGGATGAAGAGGAGAGAGGGAGAGAGAGAGAGAGAGAGAGAGAGAGATCCCTGGAATATTGCTCCATCACAACTGAAGCTGAAGCTTTCCTCCTCCACTGGTGGGAACTGGGACTGGAATCTGGGTCTTTGCGTATGGTAACATGCACTCTACCAGGTGCAGTTATGACAGACACCCAAAGTTTTGTGGATTTTTTTTTCCTTAAGAATAAGTTTAAAAGGACAATTCTTTAAAAATGAAATATGAAGTCATTGAAGAATCATCAAGTAGACTAATTTAGATTTTTAAACAATTGTAAAAAAATGTTGCCAAATCCACTAAAGTGGTACACTTTTCCCACAGAGTGGACAACACTGAGTTTTAAAGTAAGAAAGGTGGAGATGGAAAATAACTATTATAGTGAATCTGTTCAATATCTAAAATTAGATATATTCCATCTGACTTACTCCTCACAAGACCTCTTCTGTTCAAAGGTAAGAATTATTTTTCTCACTTTATAGGCAGATTGATTAGTCTTTTGCCTAAGAATCATTATTCTCATTTTATAACAGAGTAATTGGTCTTTTGCCAATATAAAAGATAAGGTTAAACTTTCAAGGTTCCACAAGAAACGGAGCATAGGGACAAAAGAGTAAACAGATTCCACATCTAGCCCTTTTCTTGGGTGAATTTATGAGGACTGTTGTCATCTATCAGAGATTGAAAGGAAAAAAATCCTAGATGAATATTTATGACTACAAGTCACTTGATTTTCTACAAATTCAGAGAATTTACCACTGCAAAGCAGAAACAGTCTGATCTTACTGAGCTGAATGAACAAAAACATAACTGAAGTCATACATTAATCTCACCCACCATTTATGTTCACAGACCATGAACCTACTCTATCTCTATTGTCAAAAAGAAGGAGCAAGTTTATTTACGGGGAAAAAACTAAATGCTATTTTCCCCCTATATATGTCAACAGACTTTAAAATGCCTAATGATTATTTAAATACCACTGTAGTATGACTTTACTAAAGTCTGGTAAGTTTAGAAAGTTAAAGATGTCAGAAAAAAATTTTTTTTCTTTGATACATGTACTTGTACTTAGGATCCCTAAATAACCACCTTCCTTAATTTAGATAAACATATAAAGACATTAAAAACAAAACAATACCGGGGGCCTGGCAGTAGTGCAGTGGGTTAAGTGGACGTGGTGCACAGCGCAAGGACCAGCATAAGGATCCCGGTTTTAGCCGGGCTTCCGGTGTCCCTCTGTTTCTCTCCTTCTCTATAACCACTCCCCTCTTAATTTCTTTCTGTCTCTATCCAATAGTAAATATTTTAAATATATCAATAACAATTAATTAATAATATTTTAATATTAAAAATTTAAAAGACCTTCTTTTCCTCCAAGATAACAAGTATCTGATTCTCCTCTTCTCTTTTACGTCAACTAGCCCCTAGTCCCAGATAGCATAGAAGTCGTAGGTTGCATGTGCAAAGCCTGATATGCTAGTACATTGAGGAAGTGGGTTGAGAGTGGCTGTGAGGCAGGCTAGATTAGTTAGGAAGGAGCATCCATCCATCTTCACTGCTATGGCAGTATAAAATCAGGATGCACTGGACAAATGGACTTGACCACTTCCTATGGTCCAAGTGGGAGACAACACTGACATAAACCATCTGCAACCAAGATGGCAATTAACATATTCACCGTGACCCTGAGTTTCTTTATGCCACCACTCATAAAATTTTCATACTGTTTGGGCAGGGCCATACTGTTTACCTGATACCATGACAGTTCTAAAATAGATAAATATTTTCAGAAAAGGACAAAGCCCTGAATTCTGGGGAAAGCTCCATCTTTTCTAGGAAATCCTTTCCTATTCCAACTGTCTAATGAACAGTTAGCCTACCTGTCCTGAGAAAACCTTCTCTATCTCAGATAAACGCTAATAGAATCTCAACCCCTCAAACAAGCAGTGTAATTCACCTTAGAATCCACCCACATTCTCCCAAGTGTATGTTTTCACTTTCATTTTCCTATTCCAATAAATCATATCTGTCATTTACTTGTGTTTCTGTCCCTGAAGTCTTTCTGGACTCTGGCAAGACCCTGTACCTGAGTTTGAGACACATTTTCTTTTTTTTTTTTCCTTTCCTTTCTTTTCTTTCATTTTCTTTTCTTTCCTTTCCTTTCCTTCCCCTTCCTTTCCTTTCCTTTCCTTTCCTTTCCTTTCCTTTCCTTTTCTTTTCTCTCCTTTCCTCTTCTTTTTTCTTTTTGTTATTAGTAATTTAGTAATGAGAGATAAGATTGTGGGATAAGAGGGGCCACCAGAGTTTCCACCACCAGAGTTTTATATCCCATCCCCTCCAATGGAAGCTTCCCTGTTCTTTATCCCTCTGGGAGTATAGACACAGGATCACTATGGGGTGCTGAAGGTGCAAAGTCTGGCTTTTGTAAGTGTTTCTACACTGGACATGGGCATTAGCAGGTTGATCCATACCCACAACCTGTTTCTATGTTTCTCTAGTGGGGAAGGGTTATAGAGAAGTGGGGTTTCAGGGAAGTCAGGTTGGTGTCACAGTAGCATCTGCAACTTGGTGGCTGAAAGTATTCAGATATAAAGCAGAAGAAATTATTTAGTAATCAGGAACCTAAAGGTAAGAATATAGCAGATGAGATGATTCTACCTTCTTCAACCCATCTTAGATGGAGCTAGAAGGAGTTATGTTAAGTGAGATAAGTCAGAAAGACAAAGACAAGTATTGGATGATCCCACTCATAAACAGAAGTTGAGAAAGAAGAGCAGAAATGGAAACGCAAGGCAGAATTGACTGAGTTTGGGGCATGGCACCAAAGTAAAACCCCCCAGGGGGGTGGGAGGGGAGGTTTTCAACTCTACTGTAGAGTTGGGAGTAGACTCTGGGTAGTGGGAATGGTGTTAATATATAAGCCCATTAATTTATAGTAGTATACATCACTATAGTAGTATACATCACTAGGATACTATAGTAGTATACATCAATAAAAGGGGAAAATAAATGTCTTGAACTTTTTAAGTTTTCAAATTAGTAAACTGAATTTTAACACTAGGCTCAAATTGTTAATGCATTTTTAACAATATATTTTTTAAAATATTACATGACCTATAATTTTATACCATGGATACCAGAAGCAACTGATCTTGTCAGTATATAAGACATAGTTATTTATAGGACCTCCAGGGATTTTCTCAATTTTCTTCATGCACATTTTTTTTGTCTCCTCAGACTCTGAAACATGCCCTTTATCATCTCTGATAGAAAGTCACCCAAATTTCTGTCTAGAATCAATTAGGATATCAGTTTGTGAGTGGTTCCTTCTTCCCTTCTGCACTATAGTTGTTGCAATAATAATGTCTTGTTTATTTTAAATGTGTATCATAATATCTATGAAACCAACAGGAAGTCAATGTTTTTACATCACTTCTTTCATTTTTCCTGTTTGCTCTGATTGACTGGTTATTTTTCTGACATACTTAACATTAATTCACAATTTTCCTATATATAGGAAAGCAAAGGGCACACAGGAGAGTCCCTACCACACCATGTTTAATTGAATCCCCACAAATCACTTTCACAGCAGATCTCTGATATACTAACATAAGATAAGAAATAGCTATTAGCTATTTGCACCCAATTCTGGCCTGGGGCTCCTAAAATTTTAGACCATCCAGTAAAGAGAACTTTCAGCATATCTTTTGTTAAGTTCAGGAATTAACAAAGTACGTAAGTGGGGTGGGTGGAGGTAAGGATATGGGGGTAGCTACAGTCAATTTAGAGATTAAAACATTGGAATTTTTGGTCCCACCCACCAGGTGGAGAGAAAGGCTGGAGACTGAGTTCAATTACCCAGTGATTAATGGGCAGAATCACAGGTGACAAGTTGTATTTGCAATGAGCATCTGATATGGGAACAGTCTTGTAGGTCTGAATCCTTAACCTAATACTATCTCAGAGCAGATAGTTTAAGAATTAAGTTGAACTACAGGACACACTCTCGATCTCCACTCAGAATCAATATGAGATGTTTGATTTGTCTATTTGTCTTTGGATTTGCCATCAAGGAAGCTGTGTGATTGATCAGGTTTTCCTAGGGAAGTCTATTTTCCTAGGAACTGAATACTTTAGCACTCAAATTATCCTTTGCTTTCTCTCAATTTTGACAATGGATTTACTCCTGCAGTTTTATAGGGCTTTGACAATTTGCAGTGGATTTGAAGGGGAGGAGCCATGGTCTGAGACTGTTTTTGAAGCTGGGTGGAGGATGGCGATGAGATTGGGTAATGGAAGCTATTTATTTACCACCAGCTGCCTCCAGCTGTGACACCCTGCTAGGTTATGGAATAAAGAACAGTAAATAAACACCCCAAGGAGACACACTGAAGCACAGCACACATGGAAATCCATCTCTTTACAAATCCTGGAAAAATATGTACTCAGTGATGAGCACGTCCAAAATAAACCATCCCAAGCCAAGGATTTGGAATGATTTCCATGTTGCTGCCCCAGGAGCTACTCAGAGGAATAAAGCACAGTTGCTAGGGTCATTAATTTGAGAGGGCATAAATGTCCCCCAACTATCCTTAGAGTTCTGTACCTTACCCATCATTCAAGGCTCATTAGAGCATCACTGTCCTGGAGACATCTTCCCTGGCATTGCCATAAAGTTGCTTTGTCAGAGTTTCCACAGCCCCATGGGCTTCCCTGACCACAGTAATGATCATATGATAATGCAGTTGTGATCCTAGTCTCTAATATTTTCTGCAAGTCTGTCAGAGTGACTGCAGTCAAGCAGCATGTCCTAGTCATCATCATTATCTCCAGAACTTAGAATAATAGCTGTTTATAGATAGCTGGTTGGTAAGTGCTTGCTTAGATGAGTTTATTTCCCTTGGAAGCTTCATTATTTGTTGGTCATCAACAACTTATTTTTAGAAAGGGAAAGAAAAATTGTTGACATGGATTATAACAATTAGCCAGAGTCCAAAGACCAAAGTCAGAAAATATTACTATCTTTATCCTTAACCACTCCTATTTTATAGTACAGCAACCTCATACATTTCCCATTTTTATGTGCTTTCTTTTATCTCTTTTCTTTTTTTAAATTCTTAAAAATATTTATTTTCCCTTTCTGTTGTCCTTGTTATTTTTTATTGTTGTTGTAGTTATTATTGTTGTTGTTATTGATGCCATTGTTGTTAGATAGGACAGAGAGAAATGGAGAGAGGAGGGAAGACAGAGAGGGAGAGAGAAAGATAGACACCTGCAGACCTGCTTCACTGCTTGTGAAGCGACCCCCCAACAGGTGGGAAGCCGGGAGCTCGAACTGGGATCCTTATGCACGTCCTTGCACTTCATGCCACATGCGCTTAACCTGCTGTCCAACTCCCTCTTTTATCTCCTTTCTACTTAAAGCCCCCCCTGGTAAATATATTTTAAAAGCAACCATTTGGCAGTCCATAATTAGGAACGTTAATATCACCCTACTTCTTTATTATACAAATGAGGAAACTAAGTTCCAGGACATTCTTACCTCCATTTCTACCTTTCTTGTTTTCTTTACCCATTTAATAATGTTCTCTTTTTAAAAAGTATTTATTTATTATTGGATAGAGACAGAGATAAATTGAGGGGTGGAGGGGAGGGAGAGAGGCAGAGAGACATACCTGCAGCTCTACTTCATTACCTGTGACACTTTCCCCTGGGGACCAGAGTCTTGAACCCAGGTCCTTGGGCACTATAGTGTGTGCTTTTAACAAGCTGCACCACCACCTGTTCTCAGTAATTTTCTCCTATAAGAGCTCATTATTAATCCTTACTCTATGGAAAGTTCATGATGTCCCCTTACTCTTTCTATCAACTATGAAGAATGTGAACTTAGATCTTGTGCTTTTAATTTATCATGTTGGATACAGCTTTCAGAGAGAATAATAAGTAATGTGAATATGATCCTGATACCGTCTGGATTATACATCCTTCCTCATAATTGTTAAATCAGGCAAAAAGGATCTTCCACTTCCTCCCTGAACTGAGGTGATTAAAGTCAATTTATTTTTAAAAGTACATTTATTCATTTCAAGAGAAAACAAGAGAACGAAATAAGCAAGAACACTACTCTGACATGTAGTGCAAGTGACCAAAACTAGGTCTTAGAGTATGCAAGTCCTGCCCTCTTCCTAGGAACCAGCCATGAAACTTACTTTATATGATTTTAAAATGCACTTCCTTAAAACAACACAGAATTAATAACAGTCTACTCTGTTGTACTCTTACTAGAAACTGCACTCCTCCTGCTTTGTGAGATATTTTGCATCCATGGTCTCATTTCATTACAACAAAACCTTGCAAGGCAGAGAAAAGTGGGCTAAATAATTTGCCCTAAACCGTATAAGCAGTGATAGATGAGTCAAGATACAAAGTGGACTCTCTTCCCAAAGTACATAATATTCCTATCACTATACAGTGAAGGTATTTAAGAGGATGAAACATCTTGCTTAGACGTCACATCAGATTTCTGTACTCCTTTCAGAAAGCTATCTTCCCTACCCCCACTTCTGAAATGTCTCTAGAAAAATGACTTCTGAAAAGATCATGTGCCTCCCCACCACCACCACCACAGGATGTACAGGGTCTGAGCCAGGGATGACAAACTGGGAATTTGGTCAAGGAAAAGAACCCAATTGTATAGGAAGGAGTCACTCGGACAGTCAGTCCAGCATGGTCGTCTCCTAATTGGAAAAAAAAAAAACTTTCAATAAACTTACTACCCAGTTCCTGTTCAGCAGGATCTTAAACACCTGCCACAGCGCTCTCATCTGGCCTTGAAAGATTGCCCGGCAGGCTTTAAAATTATAACTGAAACTGTGGGAACTCAGTTAAGTTCCTGGAAATTACAGATTCAGTCGTATTGAAGTGGTCATGTTAGCCAAACCAAATAACTTCCCAAACAGTATTCCCACAAAGCCCAAACAGTATTCCTGCTAAACCTAAACTCTCCAGACACTAAGGCAGAGGATAAAGAGCCTACATGGTCACTGTCTTCCTTCTCAGACACTTTCTTTTCCTAAAGTCCAGGTTATAGGTTAATTATTGACATTCTATGCTGCATTTTCAAAAGAATAACTGATCATCAGATTGATTTTAATTCTGAAACAGGAAGTCAGGGTTCAACTATCCAACAAATCTTATTTATCTAAGTACAAGAAGTATTATGTTAAGTGAATTCTCATTCCCTTTTGCCCCACTTATTCTCACAAAAATCTTCACATTGTACCTGCAAAAAACAAATATGATATTACATGACTAAGAAGATAATGTAGCTGAACTCTAACCCAGAATTTTTTCTGTTTATTTATTTATTTAATCTTATTTTTTAAATATGTTTTATTATTTCACAACAACCTCCCAACCTACAGAAGTAGCCCTGTGGTATAGTAGACAAATTTAGACAGTAGGAAGATGCCCAACAGAGGCACTGAAAAATGAAACTGCAGAGGACATATAATTCAATGCAATTCAAATAAGAAATATGTGATGAATAACATGAGAAGGGTTTGGACAGGAAGTCAGGGTCAGACCACTGAAAGTCATATTAAGGCACTTGGGTAATATGCAATGTGGAATGTTTGAATAACTTTAAGTAATTAATTCACGGTTCTTTCAACAAATATTTTATGTAATACCAACTATGTGTTAAGTCCTGGAGACCAAACTGTAAACAGAACAGATGTTTCCTGTACTCATTGGATCCATAGTCAAACAGATGATGGGCCATTTCTATAAAGAGTAAAAAGGACAGAGAAGTATTAGAAGTATCACTGAAGGAATGCTTTTCAAGAGATATGACGCATAAGTCAAGATTTAGTGGAAGTTTGTTTGTTTGTTTTTTTTCCAAGGGTGGAGAAGTTGTTCAATAATACAATTATAGTTTGTGGAAAAATGTCATCAATACTAGAAGTTAGAGAAAGGTTGATACTTTGAATTATATCAGGAAGATTGGTATCAAATGAAAATCAGTCAAGATAAGACTGGATAAGACAGGAGATAGGCCAGGTAGCCAAAAGCTTCATGAGTTATTCTTGTTCTAGAAAACCACTCTGTGGTGGCAGCTGGATATATAAAACCATTTGATATAAACTGGTTATTTTTAGGCTGGTAAGCTAGCTCACTTGGATGGTGTATTTGCTTTGCAATGCACGTGACCCAAGTTTGAAAAGATCCTAGCGCTCTGGAAGAAGTTTCTGTGCAGTGGTATCTTCTCTCTCTGTCTTTTTCTTTCTCTATGAAAAAGTTGGCTTGGAAAGAAGTGATACACTATAAAGACAAAAGAGAATTTTTTGTCTTTAAAAAGAAAACATTAAAGCATTAATGTTTAGGAAGAGGAAGAAACATAAGAATGTAGTGCAAGAAATTATTAGAACTTCAAGAAATCAAGAAATAAGTTTTGCCACCCTTCCCATGTAAAGTGGTTTCAGATATGAGCAAGAGAAACCCAAACTGACTTTAAAAAATGTGAAAGTACAATGTCTACATATAAGGAAGTTTAAGGGTAGGGAAAGCATAACACAAACCAAGACTTAATTATGTAATAATTTATTTTTCCATCTTTCCATTAAATCAACCTCATTATTTTTTCATTCTAAACTTCATTTCCCCTGAATTTATATAACAGATGTCAACAACAATGGAACCTATCAATATATGCCTCTGCAAAAGTTGAAAAACAAGATCAGAAGAGAAAACACAAGTAGAACCTGAACTGGAATTGGCATATTGCACCAAAGTAAGACTCTGGAGTGGGTAGGGGGAAGAATACAGGTCCAGGAAGGAAGACAGAGGACCTAGTGGGGTTTGTATTATTATATGGAAAACTGAGAAATGTTTTGTATGTACAAACTATTGTATTTACTGTTGAATGTAAAACATTAATTCCCCAATAAAGAAATGAAAAAAAAAAAAAAGAAAGAAATATATCCTTCTACTATTTTCTTTCTTTTTTTGAAGATACCAAGATGAAGAAAATATTTCTTTTTTAACATTTTCTCTTTTGGGTTATATTATGTATTTATTTATTTATTTAAGAGAAACAGAGAAAAGGAAAGGGAAGGGGGAGATAAAAGAGGAAGGGAGAGAGATACCTGAAGAACTTTTGAAGCTTCCCCTCCTGTAGGTTGGTGCCAGAGCTCAAACCTGTGACCTTGTGCATTATAACATGTGCACTCAACCTGGTGCTCCAACACTCGGACTCCCCCTGTTATTTTCTATCAGGAGGGAGGAATTCTTTCCCCTCAGGCATAAACCATGAAGTCTTCTTACAAGTTGTTTATACTTGCAAATTAATTTTGGATTACTGGTGATGGGGAGTGGGGACAGCAAGAAGGGGAATCATTGACTTAGATTAGTGAAGGTCTATCTTTAAAACTGACTTTAAACTTTCCCTGTGTCTTGTGTTAGTGGAAATTTCACAAACCTTGAATAAAAGAATGACTGTGTCAATAAGGAAGTAGCTGAATAATGTGTTGAGTTGGCTGTACTCTTATCATTGAAAAATAGCTATCTTTGCTTTTGAACAAGTGACTGCAGTCCTAATAGCATGTGTGCAGTATAGGAACAGATAAGCTCCTGGTCATACACCCCCATCACCACTAATTATCCATTCAGGAGCCAGGTGGTGGTATACCTGATTAAGTGCACATGCTACAATGTGCAAGGTCCTGGGTTCAAGTCCCTGGCCCCCACCTGCAGGGGAAAGCTTCACATATATTGAAGCAGGGCTATAGGTTTCTCTCTGTCTCTCTCCTTTTCTATCCCACTCCCCTCTCAAGTTCTCTGTCTCTATCCATTTAGTTTTAAAATTTTAAAACTAAATTTTTAAAACTACCACTAATTACCCATTCAATAGCAGCAACAAAGTGGTGACTTTTATTTTGTAACTTAATAAGTTTAAAAATATGAAATTGTGTGTCTACCCAGCCTATGCATTGGACAATAAGCAATTCTAGGTAAAAGAATATTTTATGAAGCCATTTTTCATATTTATGCAAATTGAAATGATAACATATAGGCCAGGACTTTTTCTTTTTTCCTTTCACAGAATATTGTTGAAGATCAGTTTCTTCAGTTCAACATCACCAGCCTTGGCAGCAGCTCCCATTTGAAATATAAATGATGTCATCTGGTTGGCCTTTTCCCATCACAAACAGTAAATCTTTGAATCTGGAGAGATTTTTTTATTTGGTTACACATATTGTACAGCATCAAGGGGTTAGAACACATGTGCTGGAGATTATTAAAATCATCTGGAGGAGAATAGCTTATTATTGAAAAGCTCAGAACTGACGACCCTTTTATGCCTGGTATCTCCATAAACTCTTTTGCCTTTTGAAAAGCAATATTTGGGTTCTGCTGACCCATGATGCTTTGCAGGCTAAAGTTTGGGTTGTTTATTTATTTTTTTTGTATGCCAAGTTTTTCGCCAGAAAAAGATGTCCCAACATAGTGAATAATAAGAGAGTCAAGGTGATGTCAGAAAGCCAGCTTCCATTCAATCACATGCCAAAAACATGGCTTTAGGCAAGTCACTTAAATTCTCTGAGCTTAAATTCTCTTCACTTGTAACATGAAGATTATGATAATCATCTTCACAGGATCATCTGAAAGCAATAGTAAATAATAACTATTTGATTATTATTGCTTCATAGTTTGCTAAAATACTTCAGTTACATTAGATTTATGTGGTAAATGGAATGTGACTAGGTGATAATACAATTTGATGGACTCTGAGTCATCAAATTAATTCACGTCTCTAAACTTAGTTTTCTTCAGTTATAATATGTGTTCAATTTCATCTTTCTTTTAGAGCCATTGTAAGAGATAAAATAACACACATGAAAAATAAACACTGTTTTTGGTATAATTCACGTTTGAAAATTTCAGATTTCTTCTATTTAATACCACCTAATTTAAGAGAACTATATTCCTCTTCTACACAATGGGTAGTACAGCTGACACCTTAGCTATCAAAGAACACAGCTATGGAGCTGAGGCAAGAACAAGCCCAGGCTTTCTTGACTTTCCAGTTTCTCAGTTGTATAAAATTCAGCAATTTTCTCAGGGTCTCTGTTCCCCAATCTGAAGATGAAGGACCTGTTTAGACCTGAAATTGTGAACCTTTTTAAATCCATAGGTCAAGCAAAGAAACAAGGTGGGGGCCAGGCGGTGGCAGACCTGGTTAAGCATGCACATTACAGTGCTCAAGGACCCAGGTTCAAGGCCCTGGTCCCCACCTGCAGGGAAAAGCTTCATGAGTGGTTAGGCAGGACTACAGGTGTCTCTCTGTCTCTTCCCCTCTCTATCTCTCCCTCCCCTCTCAATTTGTCTCTGTGTCTAGCCAGTAATAAATAAAAATATTTAAAACAAACAAACAAATAAAAAAAGAAACAAGGTGACCTAACGTAGCATGGCTAACTTTTTTTTTCCCTTAGTTAGTGTTTACTTGTACCTCACAGAATTCATCACCCATTCCACACAAGAGTTGAGAGTGTAGGTTACACTATTGCTAAGCACACATACAGAGAATAAATGCCAATCATCCACCCCAGAGCCATTATTGATCTATAAGTGATCGCTTTGATCCACTGAAATATCAGGGTCCACTTCATTTTTTTTTAAACAGGTGCCTTATTCAGCTGGTCGCAGTGGTATTTCATCTCTTAGCTTTGGCACTCCAGTTATATTTTCTCTTGCATTTGGCCAGGTAGCCACACTTGCTGCAGGTGGACTTCTGCTGGCGATAGGTCTTAGAACCACAGCTGTGGCACAATGTGTGTGTCTTTTGTGACGCTTCCCTGGTGATGACGTTCCTTTTGTCATGTTGTTTCTGCCACAGAAACCAAAGAGATCCCCTTTATTCTCCCAAGCAGAATTCAAAGACAGGTCTGCTTAAGAACACTCCTATCTCAAAGGATGTCAAGCTCCTTGTGCTTTTCAGCCCTCTTATGTTAATCCATATCTTGTTACAAATGAATTATGATTGTTATTAACTTAAAACATATTTGTGTTTTTACAAATTGTGTATTTCTTTATGTATATATTTACAAATTGTGTATTTCTTTATGTATATATTTTACTCAGATACTTGATAATAAATTTGTTATTTGATAAACCTTTTTTTTTCCAGGTAAGTGTCACTTACCATTACAGTCATTTGCCATTTCAGATGCAATATGATGAACATTAAGGGAGAAGGTTGTGTAGGAAGGCATGTTACAATATGCAAGGACCAAGGTTCAAGCCACTGGTCCCCACATGCATGGGGGAAACTTCACAAGTGCTGACATGCTCTCTCTTCCCCTTCTCTGTCTTACTTTTCCCTCTCAATTTTTCTTTGTCTCTATCCAGTTAATAATAAAAAATACAATATTAAAAAAGAACACTAAGGGAACAAAAAAAAGAGTAAATTTTTCAGAGTATAGATATCTGTTTAGATGAAATAAATTACTTTTGTAAAAAGGACTACTAAACATTTTTTCTCAGTTTTCCACACAGATTAGTGAAGATTGTATCAGACTAACATGGGTTTCTAAGGTAGTTTGGAAATTAGTAGTTCATATGACCTGGGCAACTTCCAGTGTGAATGCCCTGGAGTTCTATAGTGATATCTCTATGGTGAGAAGCCATGGTTCTAAAACAATAATTAATTTGTATTCAAACTAGTTAATAGGGTTAGGTAGTTGAACACTTGGATGACAACCTATGTTGCCAGGCAGAAGGACCTGGGTTCAAACCCCTGATCCCCACATAACGGGAGGAAGCTTCACAGGCCATGAAACTGTGCTCCAGGTGTTTTCTCATTCTCTCTCCTTCCCTCTCTATAACCCCCTTCCTTGTCAGTTTCTCTATCCAAATTATGTAAATAAGTTAAAAAATTAAAAACAGTTTGTTAAAAATGTCTTTAGAGAGAAATAAAAATAAATATAAAAGGGGTCAGGTGGTACTGCACCTAGTTGAGAGCCCATATTACAATGCCCAAGCATCCAGGTTCGAGCCCCTGGTCCCCCCCTGCAGGGGGAAAGCTTTACAAGTGGTGAAGCAGGACTGCAGGTGTCTCTTTGTCTCTCTCCCTCTATCTCACCTTCCCCTCTCCATTTCTGACTGCCTGATACATAATAAATAAAGATAATTTAAATAAATAAATATAATAAAGTTGGTATGTGGAAAAAAAAAGTTACCCAAAGCAGAGAATAAATCAATATAATGACTACTTTTGCTATATTGAATGATTCTGGGTCTCAATAAATAGTATATTTAATGAAAATAGACTTAAAATATTCTGTATGGATCAAAGAACTGTCCCACAGGTCTCCAAGTAACTTTCATCCCCAGTGCTAATTCCTCTTATTCAGACTGTGTTCTCTGACTTTAAAAAGACATCTGCACCTGCCTACATTAAAAATTTGTTAGGAGGGAACTGGGCAGTAGCGCAGCGGGTTAAGCTCAGATGGGGTAAAGCGCAAGGACCAGTGTAAGGGTCCCGGTTCAAGCCCCCGACTCCCCACCTGCAGGGAAGTCGCTACACAGGTGGTGAAGCAGGTGTGCAGATGTCTGTATTTCTCTCTCCCTCTCTGATTTCCCCTCTCTCCATTTCTCTCTGTCCTATCCAACAATGACAACATCATCAACAATAACTACAACAACAAAACAAGGGCTACAAAAGGGAATAAATAAATATTTAAAAGAAATGAAAAATAGGGGGTCGGGCGGTAGCGCAGAGGGTTAAGTGCACGTGGTGCAAAGCGCAAGGACTGGCATAAGGATCCTGGTTCCAGTCCCTGGCTTCCCACCTACTGGGGATTCACTTCACAGGCAGTGAAGCAGGTCTACAGGTGTCTATCTTTCTCTCTCCCTCTCGGTCTTACCCTCCCCCTCCTCTCTCCATTTCTCTCTGTCCTATCCAACAACGAAAAATATCAACAACAACAATAATAACCACAATAAGGCTACAACAAGGAGGGCAACAAAAGGGGGGATGGCCTCCAGGAGCAGTGGATTCATGGTGCAGGTACTGAGCCCCAGCAATAACCCTGGAGGCAAAATAAATAAATAAACAAGCAAACAAATAAAATGTGTGAGGAGACCAAGTATAATGAATGTATTTTATATCTTAATTCAGGTACCACACGCTCAACCAAACATTATTCTGTTGACAACTTTTGCTCTCAAAACTTAAGTCAATTTCCGGAGGCGGAGCTACGAGCAGCAGCAGATTGCTTTCTCTCCTCTTCTCTCCTCTCCCGGATCAACTAGGAATACCAAAGGAGATGACCCAGGACCAAAATAAGACAGGACTAGAATGACCACAGTAACCCACTAAATCACTGGTGACGTGTGGCTGGTGACAGAGAGGAGAGAGAAGCATAAGGAGAGATTAAGTGGCTGCTAACAGTCCAGCAGTTTATCAGTTGAGACACCACCTCCAGTCTGCTCCACCAACAAGGGGACAGCAGAAGGGAGGCAAGGACTCCCCAGAGACTCACCAAGTGCAACTCTGAGTCTCCATTGCTACTACCCTCAGAATCTGAAGCAGCCACAGGGAGGGACACCAGGGGACAGAGATCTAACCAGGAAACTCAGGAGAAGACCTATACCTTGGTGGCATACCTGAGGGGCTGTGAAAGTCTCTTTGCATAACCACTGGATTATCTCTGCCACACCCTGCTTTATCTCTTGGTCAGGAGTCAGTGATGAAGCTAAGAAGCCTATTGATAGTTTAAAAGCCCTCAGGCTCCCATAGCCTACAGGGAAGGAGAAAAAAAAAGAAAGAGGCTTTTAAACCACTGAGCTCCAACTCAGGGATTGAAATAACTGTTAACTTCCACCACTGTGAACCCTTTAATTAACTTACTTAGACACAAGTCAATCCAGGCAATAGTGATCAATAATTTGAAAAGTACTGATAAAGGGAACTCATAACATTATATATAAAATGGTTAGAACAACAAGAAAAAATATTGGAGAATCGAACCAGGACAAGAGTCCAGTTAAAAGTCCTCCAGAGGGTGAAGCACAAAATAACAAGTTCAACATCCAAACATTAGCTAAGGAAATAATAACAGGAGTGAGTAAAGAATTTGAAAAAATTGTAATCAGAAATGCAGGAACAACAAATGAGAATATGGAAGAAAATACTAATTATCTCATAGTTATTAGAGAGCTGAAAGCTGAAATCACTGAGCTAAGAATGCAACTAGCTGAACAAGCTAAAACAGTATCAGAGCAGGGCAACAAAATAGATGAACTCCAGAAAACAGTAGAGGGCAGAGAGAATAGAATCAATGAGGCTGAAGACAGAATTAGCAAGATTGAGGATGAATTAGAGACAACTAAAAAAGAAGTAAGAGATCTCAAAAAGAGATTAAGAGATGCTGAAAACAACAACAGAGTCCTATGGGATGACTTCAAAAGAAACAATATACGCATTATTGGCATACCAGAGGAAGAAAGAGAAGGAGAGGAAGAAAGCATTTTCCAGGCCATAGTAGCTGAAAACTTCTCTACTCTAGACAACATCAAAGACATAAAGATTCAAGAAGCCCAGAGGGCAAACAGAATTAACCGAGTCCTAAAGACACCAAGACATATCATACTTAGAATGGAAATAAGGATAAAGAAAGGATCCTGAAGGCTGCAAGAGAAAAACAAAGAGTCACCTACAAAGGAAAACCCATAAGATTAGCAGCAGACTTCTCCATACAAACACTACAGGCCAGAAGAGAATGGCAAGATATCTATCGAGTGCTCAATGAGAAAGGCTTTCAGCCAAGAATACTATATCCTGCTAGACTGTCGTTCAGACTAGATGGAAGCATCAAAACATTCTCAGACAAGCAACAGTTGAAGGAATCAACAATAACCAAGCCTGCCCTGAAAGAAGTTCTGAAAGGTCTCCTATAAACAACCAGACCACCACATATAGGACATATATCAAAACACTCTAAAACTCTACAAGAATGGCATTAAAATATCTTCAATCTTTGATATCAATAAATGTCAATGGCTTGAATTCACCTATTAAAAGACACAGAGTAGGAAGATGGATCAGAAAACACAACCCAACAATATGTTGTCTACAGGAAACTCACCTAACTCAACAAGACAAACACAGACTTAAAGTGAAAGGATGGAAAACTATCATACAAGCCAATGGCACACAAAAAAGGGCAGGAACAGCTATTCTCATATCTGACATGATAGACTTTAAAATAGATAAGATTTAAAAAGATAGGAATGGACACTACTTAATGCTCAGAGGAACAGTCAATCAAAAGGACTTAACAATTATTAACATCTATGCACCCAATGAGAAGCCATCTAAATACATCAAACTTCTACTGAAAGAGCTACAGCAATATATTAACAGTAACACAATCATAGTAGGGGACTTCAACACCCCACTCTCTCAACTTGACAGATCATCCAGGCAGAAAATCAATAAAGACATAAGGGAGCTAAATGAAGAGATAAACTAGAACTATTGCACATTTTCAGAGTCATTCATCCCAAGAAACTGGAATACACATTTTACTCAAATCCACATGGGTCATTCTCAAGGATAGACCATATGTTAGGCCACAAAGACAGCATCAGCCAATTCAAGAGCATTGAAATCATCCCAAGCATCTTCTCAGACCACAGTGGAATTAAACTAACACTTAACAATCAACAAAAGATTAGTAACAGTGCCAAAATGTGGAAGCTCAACAGTACACTTCTTAACAACTTCTGGGTCAAAGAGGAAATCAAGGAAGAAATCAAAATGTTTCGAGAGTTCAATGAAAATGAAGACACAAGCTATCAAAATATTTGGGACACAGCTAAAGCAGTCCTAAGAGGGAAGTTCATAGCTATACAAGCACACATTAGGAAACAAGTAAAAGCACAAATAAACAGCCTGATTGCACATCTTAAAGACCTAGAAGAAGAACAACAAAGGAACCCTAAGGCAACCAGAAGGACAGAAATAACTAAAGTTAGGGCAGAAATAAATAACATTGAGAATAGGAAAACCATACAAAAAATCAATGAAAGTAAATGTTGGTTCTTCAAAAGAGTAAACAAAATTGACAAACCTTTAGCCAGACTCACAAAACAAAAAAGGGAGAAGACCCAAATAAATTAGATAGTAAATGAAAGAGGAGAAATCACAACAGACACCACAGAAATTCAACATATCATGTGAGGCTTCTATGAACAACTATATGCCACCAAGCTAGAGAACCTGGAAGAAATGGATGATTTCCTAGATACCTACCAACTTCCAAAACTAAGTAAAGAGGAAGTAGGTAACCTGAACAGGCCCATCACAGCTAATGAAACCGAAACATTTATCAAAACTCTCCCCAAAAATAAAAGTCCTGGACCAGATGGATTTACAAATTAATTCTACAATACCTTCAAAGAAGAACTAATACTTCTACTTTTAAAAGTCTTCCAGAAGATTGAAGACACTGGAATACTCCCTGCCAGCTTCTATGAAGCCAACATCACCCTGATACCAAAAGCAGACAGGGACACAACCAAAAAAGAAAACTACAGACCAATATCTCTGATGAACATAGATGCGAAAATATTGAACAAAATTCTAGCCAACCAGATACAGCAGTATATCAAAAAGATTGTTCACCATGACCAAGTGGGGTTTATCTCAGGCATGCAAGTTTGGTTTAATATACGTAAATCAATCAATGTGATCCACCACATCAACAAAAGCAAGACCAAAGATCACATGGTCATATCAATAGATGCAGAGAAAGCCTTTGACAAAATACAATATCCCTTTATGATCAAAACACTACAAAAAATGGGAATAGATGGAAAATTCCTGAAGATAGTGCAGTCTATATATAGCAAACCTACAGCCAACATCATACTCAATGGTGAAAAACTGGAAGCATTTCCACTCAGATAAGGTACTAGACAGGGCTGCCCACTATCACCATTACTATTCAACATAGTGTTGGAAGTTCTTGCCATAGCAAATCAGGCAGGAGCAAGGAATTAAAGTGATACAGATTGGAAGAGAAGAAGTCAAACTCTCCTTATTTGCAGATGACATGATAGTATACATGGAAAAACCTAAGGAATCCAGCAAGAAGCTTTTGGAAATCATCAGGCAATACAGTAAGGTGTCAGGCTACAAAATTAACATTCAAAAGTCAGTGGCATTCCTCTATGCAAACACTAAGTTAGAAGAAACTGAAATCTAGAAATCAATTCCTTTTACTATAGCAACAAAAACAATAAAATATCTAGGAGTAAACCTAACCAAAGAAGTGAAAGACTTGTATACTGAAAATTATGAGTCACTACTCAAAGAAATTGAAAAAGACACAAAGAAGTGGAAAGATATTCCATGTTCATGGGTTGGAAGAATTAACATCATCAAAATGAATATATTACCCAGAGCCATCTACAAATTTAATACTATCCCCATCAAGATCCCAAGCACATTTTTTAGGAGAATAGAAAAAATGCTACAAATGTTTATCTGGAACCAGAAAAGACCTAGAATTGCCAAAACAATCTTGAGAAAAAAGAACAGAACTGGAGACATCACACTCCCAGATCTCAAACTGTATTATAGGGCCATTGTCATCAAAACTGGTTGGTACTGGAACATGAATAGACACACTGACCAGTGGAATAGAATTGAGAGCCCAGAAATGAGGCCCCACACCCATGGACATCTAATCTTTGAGAAATAGGCTCAGATTATTATATGGGGAAAGCAGAGTCTCTTCAACAAATGGTGTTGGAAACAATGGGTTGAAACATCCAGAAGAATGAAACTGAATCACTGTATTTCACCAAATACAAAAGTAAATTCCAAGTGGATCAAGGACTTGGATGTTAGACCACAAACTATCAAATACTTAGAGGAAAATATTGGCAGAACTCTTTTCTGTATAAATTTTAAAGACATTTTCAATGAAACAAATACAATTACAGAGAAGACTAAAGCAAGTATAAACCTATGGGACTACATCAAATTAAAAAGCTTCTTCACAGCAAAAGAAACCACTACCCAAACCAAGAGACCCCTCACAGAATGGGAGAAGATCTTTACATGTCATACATGAGATAAGAGTTTAATAACCAACATACATAAAGAGCTTGCCAGACTTAACAACAAGACAACAAATAACCCCATCCAAAAATGGGGGGAGGACTTGGACAGAATATTCACCACAGAAGAGATCCAAAAGGCCGAGAAACACATGAAAAAATGCTCCAAGTCTCTGATTGTCAGAGAAATGCAAATCAAGACAACAATGAGATATCACTTCACTCCTGTGAGAATGTCATACATCAGAAAAGGTAACAGCAGCAAATGCTGGAGAGGGTGTGGGGTCAAAGGAACCCTCTTACACTGCTGGTGGGAATGTCAATTGGTCCAACCTCTGTGGAGAACCGTCTGGAGAACTCTCAGAAGGCTAGAAATGGACCTACCCTATGACCCTGCAATTCCTCTCCTGGGGTTATATCCTAAGGAACTGAACACATCCATCCAAAAAGATCTATGTACACATATGTTCTTGACAGCAAAATTTGTAATAGCCAAAACCTGGAAGCAACCCAGGTGTCCAACAACAGATGAGTGGCTGAGCAAGATGTGGTATATATACACAATGGAATACTACTCAGCTGTAAAAAATGGTGACTTCACCATTTTCAGCCGATCTTGGATGGACCTTGAAAAAATCATGTTGAGTGAAATAAGTCAGAAACAGAAGGATGAATATGGGATGATCTCACTCTCAGGCCGAAGTTGAAAAACAAGATCAGAAAAGAAAACACAAGTAGAACCTGAAATGGAATTGGCATATTGCACGCAAGTAAAAGACTCTGGGGTGGGTGGGTGGGGAGAATACAGGTCCATGAAGGATGATAAATGACATAGTGGGGGTTGTATTGTTAAATGGGAAACTGGGGAATGTTATGCATGTACAAACTATTGTATTTACTGTTGAATGTAAAACATTAATTCCCCAACAAATAAATAAATAAATAAATAAATTTAAGTCAAAGAAAGATCTTTGAGATCTGCCATGATGTTCTCAAAGTACTGCATGATCACCACATACTTAACAAGTATCCAAATAAAGGCATGCCGGACTTATAGTTAGTATTATGTCCTTATAATGCAGCTGTCTGATTTTGACCAAATTAGAAATAGACAGTCAGAATAGTAATAGTAGAAATTAGTAAAACAGATCAGTTGTTCTCACAAAAAAAAGTAAACAGCAGAATTAAAAATATTAGAAGGTGTTTAGAAGTTTGATTATACACTATCAAGGACAGTTTAAAATTTCACTTTTCTGTTTTGTTTTTGTTTTTGTTTTTTTTAAGGAAGCAGATGTTTGTAGATTTTATCAAAATCAGCTAAAATAGATGCTCAAATAGGTTCACCTCAGTTGTCAGGAAATTTATCTAAAATAATCATAATTGTGTTTTCCTGTGACCTAAATAAATGAACTTTTAACATTCATAAGAAATGGTAATATTTGCTTTTAGTAATTTTAAATTGGTTTATGGGGAACATTTTGATAACTTATCAGGTAGAGTACAAGGTTCTGGGTTCAAGCCTCAGTCAACCACATAGGGGCATCTGTACAAGGGAAGCTTTATGAGTAGTGGAGCAGCACTGGGTTATCTCTTTTTCTTTCCCTGTCTCTCTATCTCTCTCCTTATGGCTGTCAACCTCTCTTTATTGCCCTCTATATAAGAGAAAATATTGTCTGCTAGGAGTGTGGAATCATGTATGTTTAAAACCTTAATGAAAAGCCAGGTGGCAAAATAAGAGCACTAATAATTAACTGATTAATAATGAAACTGGTTTGTGACATTGTAATAATTCTTGGGTATGGTTTCACACCAGTATATGTGTGTGTACAAATCAGTGCACCTAAGACTAAATTTTCTGTATCCCTTCTCAACCTTTTTGTCTGATCACTACTGTAGTTTTCACAAAGTCTAGGACAGAGTTTAGTTCTATCTTTCAGGTTTGTTTGCTCTAGTTATTAATATTCCACATGAATGAAACCATCTGGTAGTTGTCTTTCACCTCTTATTTCACTTAGTGTAATCACCTTCAGGGCCAGATATTTTGTCCCAAGCAAAATAATATATTTTAATTTCCCTCAGATATATATCAGACAACTTCTTTATCAGATAACTTCTTTATCCATATATCAATGGGTATTTGGGTTGATTCTACATTTGAGCTTTTGTGAGTATTATTTTGAAAATAAGGGTGTATATATATTCATTTAATGTAGTGAGAAATGACAACATCATTGTACTATGCCTTTATTTATTTATTTTTTTATTTAAGAAAGGATTAATTAACAAAACCATAGGGTAGGAGGGGTACAACTCCACACAGTTCCCACCACCCAATCTCCCTATCCCACCCCTTCCCCTGATAGCTTTCCCATTCTCCATCCCTCTGGGAGTATGGACCCAGGGTCATTGTGGGTTGCAGAAGGTAGAAGGTCTGGCTTCTGTAATTGCTTCCCCGCTGAACATGGGCGTTGACTGGTCGGTCCATACTCCCAGTCTGCCTCTCTCTTTCCCTAGTAGGGTGTGTCTCTGGGGTGTACTATGCCTTTAATGAGGTACTCTATATATTAATTTTCTCATTTAATATTTAGATTAACTTTATAGGGAATAAATAATAATTACAATAATACACCCTAATCTCCAAATGAGGAAACTAAAGCTCAGCATGGTTCAGCAGTTTGCCCAAGATGGTAGTTAGTAAGTGGCAGGGTATACAAACTCAAGTCATCTAACTTTAAGACCAGTGGTTTCCCACCCCTTACTCCTCTCTCATTCTTATAGTTAGAGGACTAAGAGGCTCAAAAGAACGTCCTTCTGGTTCTCAGGACCATTATAAATGCCACTTGACCTGGGCAGAAAAATAAGGGCCACGCTCTTTGCTGGTCTATGTGCTAAGTCATTGGCGCCCAGAAATAACCTCCCGGAGACTAAGGGCCTTGTATTTACCGCAAAGCAGTGGGTAAATAACAGTTGGTGTTTTAGTGTTTTGTGGTCACTTAATCTGTTGTGTTCCTTCTCTAGACTCTGAAGGTTTCCTTTTTCAGTTAATTTTTATTTACGTTTCTGAGGTCTGCGTTGTTTGGGGTTGGGTTCATTGAATGTTTTTCTTGGAATGTATTTTCATTGGCTCCAGGATGTTCCTGCTCTGCTATTTCATGGAATTTTCCCTGAGTGTGGATTGCTATGTATTTCTTCAGGGCAGTGAGCCAAGGCAGTGCTGGTATGTAATCTGTTCCTCTGACCAGAGGACTTCTTGTCACTCATCCACATGGTACATAGTTGTATTTCTCCACTGATAATTCCCCTGCCGTCTGTTAATGTGCAGTGACCTTTGAGTTCAGCCATCTCGTGTGTTGTGCGGTATTGGCTTTGGATGAGACAAGCCTAGTTGCTTCTGATAAAGATTGTGTCAACTGATTCTACTGGTTTGTTCTATCAGCCCAGGACTGAGGAAAGCAAAGCATGCCAAATGTTATTGAAAGAACGTAGAAGGCTCAGAGGGTTAATGCTACAGACAAAATGAATGTGTGATTGAAAACGTCCAGCCTTCCACACAGCCCTGGGTCCCAGTGGGAGGCAGAGTTAGGAATGCCAGGTGCATTGCAAACACCACACGCTCCCATGACCCTCAGCAAGACTTTCTTCCCTTTGTCTTTTGCAAGTCCATAAGTGATGTTCCAGAGGAAAATAAGAATTTGTTTCCTATCAGAAAGTTTTTTCCTTTGGATATTTTCTCTGTGGATAGAGAAATATGAGGTCAGGTTGTGTTTGATCATGAGGTCAGGTATGTTTTTCTCCAGGCTTTCAGCCTAATTAAGATACAAAGCACACAGTGAGACAAATAATCGTCCTGAATAATTGCTTTATTTTAATGTTTCATATGTTGGACTTCATGTTTATAAAATTTTGTTTATATGTTCTAGACCCCTATTCTTGTCGCAAAGTATTTCTAATAGAGTAAAAAACAGCCACACAAAAAATGATGGTAAGAAATATTAATGGATAATACTAAACACATATACAAGATTAATTTAAATTCAATGGTCAAGAAAACTAACTTTAGGTACACTAACATGCTCCTGAAGGCTAACAGGTTTCTTATTTGCAAGAAGATAAAAAATGGGGTATTAATATTAACTAGGTATGGCACAGTGATAAATATTAACTAGGTATCTAATATATACCAGGCATTGTATCAGTAGCTTGATGTTTAATTCTCTCTGTCAGCTTATGAGACACCAATTACCTCGAATGGACAGATATTATAACCACTTTTAAATAGCTTCCTCAAGTTCACTCAAGTATCTAAGTCAATTCAGGAATATATGACCCTAGTGTCAAGGTTCTTATTTAATTAAATTGCCTGCATGAGGGGCAGGTAATAGATTGTGGAGTATGTGACCCCCAAATGTCATGAATTACAATTCTGAGACATAGAGGATCATTCAAAGGTTGTCTTCAAGATTTAGGTTGACAAAGAAATAACTGTAAATTGAAAGATCACATTATGTGATGCTCAAAGTCAACACAGAGGAGAATGTCTGTGGCTATGACAGTAGACATTGCCTTCTAAATATCCACCAATCAGACCAGGGAAAATATATTCTAGTCCCCTTCAAATTAGAGGCCATAAGAAAACAGGGATATATATATATATATATATATATATATATACATTCCTGATACAGAGGAACAACTCTACTAATAAGAGAGAGGCTAAACCTGGAATTTCAGTCAATTAGCAAAATCATTTTCAGGATCTGCAAAAGAGAACACATAAAAATAGCATCATATGGCTGGTGAAATAGCTGGCTTGAATAGTATGCTGCTTTGCATATGAACAGCCATGGTTCAAGTCTGGTCTTCAATGCACTGAAGGAACTTTTAGTACTGTGGTGTCTCTATCTCTCTTTCCCTCTCAAAATAGCATTGTAATTTGTAATAGTAGCTGCCACTTAGTGCCAATCTTGCTATGTTTTATTGCTAGTTGTAATAATAGTTCTTTGTACACTATAAAGTCTACCTCCTTTCTCCAAACTAAACACACACACACACACACACACACACACACACACACACACCTCTACCTCAGGAAAGCTCAACAGATAACTAGCGCAAAACTATTAATAAGATTAAAGTTTCACATTTAATTCAATCTTACTCTGAAACATATACACTCTCTACTTCGTTATTCTTATATCATTCAGGTCTACCTAAAAACTTAAGATAAATTAAATGACACCAATACCAATAACAAAGATTTTCTTTGTTTACTTTAATGAGAAAGATATAGTGAGAGACCAGAGCACTGCTCATCTTTGGCTTATGGTGACATACTAGATAGAATTTGGGACTTTGAAGGCTAAGGCACAAAAATATTTTAGCATAACCATTATGCTATCTCTCCTGCCACAGGGTCATTTATGGACACTAGTAAGTGAAGAAATAGTAATTTCCCTTAGTAAATGTAAAAATAAATATCTTTTTTTTTTTGCTTTTTAAAATTTCTTTATTGGAGAATTAATGTTTTACATTTTACAAGGTTGGTTTAATATATATATATATATATATATATATATATATATATTTTATATATATATATATATATATATATATATATATATATATATATATATCAACATGATCCACCACATCAATAAAAGCAGGACCAAAAAACACATGGACATATCAATAGATGCAAAGAAACCCTTGGACAAAATCCAGCATCCCTTTATGATCAAATCACTACAAAAAGGGAATAGATGGAAAATTCCTCAAGATAGTGGAGTCTATATATAGCCAACCTATAGCCAACATCATACTCAATGGTGAAGAACTGGAAGCATTTCCCCTCAGATCAGGTATTAGACAGGGCTGCCCACTATCACCATTACTATTCAGCTTAGTGTTGGAAGTTCTTGTCATAGCAGTCAAGCAGGACAAAGGAATTAAAGGCATACAGATTGGAAGAGAAGAAGTCAAACTCTCCCTATTTGCAAATGACATGATAGTACACATAGAAAAACCTAAGGAATCCAGCAAGAAGCTTTTGGAAATCATCAGGCAATAGAGTAAGGCGTCAGGCTTCAAAATTAACATTCAAAAGTCAGTGGCACTCCACTATGCAAACACTAAGTTAGAAGAAGCTGAGATCCAGAAATCAATTCCTTTTCCTATAACAAAAACAGTAAAATATCTAGGAATAAACCTAAACAAAGAAGTGAAATGTCAGGCTGCACTGTGGAGGAGAGAGAGAGGAGATCCGGAGCAAAGAGGGAACACAAATCTTTATTTGCGCTGGCACCTCAGAGTTGGGTAAGAGAGAAGCAGGTTGGGCCTCGTGGAGGTAGCAAAAATGGCTGCCTCACGCAGTAACCTTTCCTGCGTCTAAACACCAAAGTGAAGAAGCCAGCAAGAGAGAGAGGTGTGGAAGAAGAAGGGCTTTTATGGGAATAGCTCTCGCGAGAATGGGAAGGGGGAGGAGTAACCAAAGCACTCCAGATATCGTGGGGAATAGACAATGCCCTGAGGGCACAACATGGAGGAACAGGCACTCCGAGAATGTCCCAACACTCGCAGGAACTAGCAATAGACTGAGTGGTCAACATGGCAGATGTGACTGCATCTGCACAATTTCCCAGCATCTCTCCCTTTCCTTTTATCTAATGGCCAAGGCAACAGTCTGTAAAGTCTATGAACTACTCAGGGTCAGTCTATGAAAAACCAGCAACGTGAAGGAAAGGAAGCTGCTGTAATATTGTCTAAAGTGTCCAAAGGGTATACCAGCAAGTCCAATAGAGGTCTCAGTCCAAAGTAGACGACTAGGGGGAGAAATGGCAGGGGGTGAAACGCTGCATGAGGAAGGTCAGCCACTGGGATTCTGCTTCTCTGTAGACAGTGAGCTGGAACCGCCAAAACGTGACAGGCAAAGCAGAGGTAGAAAGGGCAGACAGGCAGTAAAAGAGTTCTGTCCTTGGAGTCTGTGAATTAGGTTCTTCAGATCACGTCAGGTGACATCTAGGGTTTTGGGGGGTGTGCCACTGTAGTCGTGTCATCTAGTTGGTGATGTCAGAGTGTGTAGGGGTCCAGATGTATCTTTCCTATTTATTTATTATTACTATTATTATATTATTTGTCATGGTAATCAGCCGTTATCTGGAAGGTCCTGGGTGATTCATGGGGAAAAAGAACTTATCTTTTAACAAAGACTCTAAGGTGTAGGGAAGCAGAAACTTATCTTTAACAAAGACTCTATGGCCATGCCAATAGCAACCTTGAGGGCACATATGGCTCCCCACAGTGAAAGACTTGTATACAAAAAATGATGAGTCACTACTCAAGGAAATTGAAAAGACACAAAGAAGTGGAAAGATATTCCATGTTCATGGGTTGGAAAAATTAACACCATCAAAATAAATATACTACCCAGAGCCATATACAAATTTAATGCTATCCCTATCAAGATTCCAAACACATTTTTTAGGAGAATAGAACAAATTTTACAAATGTTTATCTGGAACCAGAAAAGACCTAGAATTGCCAGAACAATCTTGAAAAGAAAGAACAGAACCAGAGGTATCACACTCCCGGATCTCAAATTGTATTATAGGTCCATTGTCATCAAAACTGCTTGTTATTCGAACATGAATAGACACACTGACAAGTGGAAAATAATTGAGAACCCATAAGTAAGCCCCTTCACCTATGGACATCTAATCTTTGACAAAGGTGCTCAGACTATTAAATGGGGAAAGCAGAGTCTCTTCAACAAATGGTTTTGGAAAAAATGGGTTGAACCATGCAGAAGAGTGAAACTGAGCCACTATATTTCATCAAATACAAAAATAAATTCCATACTTAGAGGAAAATATCAGATACTTAGAGGAAAATATTGGCAGAACTCTTTTCTGCATAAATTTTAAAGACATCTTCAATGAAACGAATCAAAATTACAGAGAGGACTAAGGCAAGTATAAATCTATGGGACTACATAAAATTAAAAGGCTTCTGCACAGCAAAAGAAACTACTACCCAAACCAAGAGACCCCTCACAGAATGGGAGAAGATCTTTTCATGCCATACATCAGACAAGAGGCTAATAACCAAAATATATAAAGAGCTTGCCAAACTCAAAACAAATAACCCCATCCAAAAATGGGGGGAAGACATGGACAGAATATTCACAACAGATCCAAAAGCCTGAGAAACACATGAAAAAAATGCTTCAAGTCTTTGATTGTCAGAGAAATGCAGACAAAGACAATAATGAAATATCACCTCACTCCTGTTAAAGTGTCATACATCAGAGAAGGTAACAGCAGC
Source organism: Erinaceus europaeus (assembly GCF_950295315.1). Lineage (NCBI taxonomy): Eukaryota > Metazoa > Chordata > Mammalia > Eulipotyphla > Erinaceidae > Erinaceus > Erinaceus europaeus. Next base: position 74,758,413 of record NC_080174.1, on the reverse strand, counting down.
AAATGCTGGAGAGGGTGTGGGGTCAAAGGAACCCTCTTGCACTGCTGGTGGGAATGTCAATTGGTCCAACCTCTGTGGAGAACAGTCTGGAAAATTTCCCAAGGCTAGAAATGAACCTACCCTATGGTCCTGCAATTCCTGTTCTGGGGATATATCCTAAGGAACCCAACACACCCATCCAAAAAGATCTGTGTACACATATATTCTTGACAGCACAATTTGTAATAGCCAAAACCTAGAAGCAACCCAGGTGTCCAACAACAGATGAGTGGCTGAGCAAGTTGTGGTATATATACACAATGGAACACTATTCAGCTATAAAAAGTGGTGACCTCACCATTTTCAGATGATCTTGGATGACCCTTGAAAAAAACATGTTAATTGAAATAAGTCAGAAATAGAAGGACAAACATGGCAAGATCTCACTCTCAGGCAGAAGTTGAAAAACAAGATCAGAAGAGAAAACACAAGTAGAACCTGAACTGGAATTGGTGTATTGCACCAAAGTAAAAGACTCTGGGGTGGTTGAGAGGGTTGAGTACAGGTCCAAAAAGGATGACAGAGGACCTAATGGGGGTTGTATCGTTATGTGGAAAACTGGGAAATTTTATGCATGTACAAACTATTGTATTTATCGTGGAATGTAAAATATTAATTCCCCAATAAATAAAGTTTTAAAAAAGAAGACAAAAGAAGCTTCAGAAGCAGGTTTAATTGTTTCATTGTTTTTATTTTGATCCTCATCTGAAAAAGTTTATTACTTTTTTAAAAAAGATTTAGTGTTATATGCTACAGGAGAATGGGGAAGATTGGGTATCAAAAAAGAGATGATTGATGGAACAAGATGCCAGTGATGGCTTAACCAGTTTTGGAGAAAACAGCTGTAATTTCAGTGACATTTTAGTGACAGCTTAAGGTCTCCTCACCATCATCATCACTTTGGATTTTATCTCCTCAGATTTTTCCATGGGTTTCCTGCCCAGTTTCCATCAACTATCATAGTGCAGTATATGTTCTGGTTGGAGGGGAGAAGAATGGAAACTGAAGAAGAGTTTGGTAAGAGGATACAACTTCCGCTTGTGTCTGGGAACTGACTCACACCTTCAGCATCTTCCCCACACCCAACATCATGTGTTTGGATTTTGCACTTTTCTATGAAGTCCTTGTTCTATTTTCCTCAGAATCAGAGTGGGTTGGGGACTATAAACACAAGAATCATGGCAAACATGTCCATATGGGAAAGAAAAGATGTCATTGCAGTTTTAATATACCATCTGGGCAGTAGTTACAGTGGGAAAAGAATTTCTTTAGGACTAGAGACTTTACATTAAAAAAATTTAAAAGTTTTTATTTCTTGGATAGAGAAAGTCAGAAATCGAGGGGGAAGGGGAGTATAAAGAGGGAGAAAGACAGAGAGACACATGCAGCCCTACTTCACCACTCGCAAAGCTTTCCCTCTGTAGATGGGGACTGGGGACTTGAACCAAGGTCCTTGTGCCTTGTAACATGTGTGCTTAACCAGGTGCACTACCCCCATCCCTGAGACTTTACTTAATTTCTTCTTTCTTCTTAACTTGGATGTGAAAAATGAAATTCCGTATACTCAAGGAAATACTGGTATGGTCAGATAAACATGTAAAATGTCTATTGCCCCACATATTTAGAAAGTAAAAGCAAATTTGAAAGTTGTCTTTGTTCTCCACTCAAAGTCCCCAGGTCTGAGAATTAATGATCCCAAGACAAATTAAAAGAGAAAGGTGTTTTAGAAGGCGGCTATGCTCACCACTATAGCACCCACACCAGAAAGCTATTTTGGAAAGGGGAGTTCGAGCTACCATAGAATGAATTGACAGCTGCTGCTATGGCAGCTGAAAGGAATAGAAGAAAGATGGAGACATTGAAAGGGGAGGGGAAGACAGGGAGAGTGAAAAAAAGTAAACTCACCTGGATGTGCCACCACCTGACTCCCATGATTCCTCTATTGAATTATGATATTGCATTGATTCTGTTTATAGTGGTGTTTCACAATGGGCAGTAAAATCCTCCAGCACTGATGGTACATTCATCCCTGAAACTCAGCATTCAACATGATGCCACATCTAATACAAGGTCTATCCCCCAGGTAGTACTTTGTAGACATATAATAAAACTGCAGTCAGAAAAAAGGCAGGCACTCGTTCTGGCAATAACTTTACTTACATCTACCCTTTTCCTTCCTTTAATTCATTTTCTTTCATCTGCTATAGAAAGATAAGTTACTTCACTCTGTTGAAAATTAAATTTCTGTCTCCAGAACAGTTACCCCTGAATCTTGTCTTAAGATTTTTAGTTCTCAGGGGCAGGGAACCATATGATACCCTAAAATAGTTCTCTGACTTAGGAAGTACAGGTGTTTTCTAACATAAAAGTATTAGTGAAAAGTATGGCATTGTTTCATATTTTGAATATCTCTAGCATCTTATTTCATAGAAGATAGTTGAATTCTGATATATGCTCTGCAGTTATAATATATCTATTATATTGTTTTGTCCAAATCTATGAAGAAAATTCAGCCTTGTGTGTGCGCATGCGCACACACACATATGGTTGTGTAAATAATTATTTTCAATAAAATTTCAAGATAAGTATGTGTAGTATTTGATATCAATACTTAACAAGTTGTAGTTTATTTATTTAATTTTTTTAAAGTTTATTTTGGTATTATCTTTATTTATTTATTTATTTATTTCATAGAAACAGCTAGAAATTGAGAGGGAAGGGGGTGATAAAGAGGAAGAGAGACAGAAAGATACCTGCAATACTGCTTCACCATTTGCAGAGCTTTCCTCCATGAATGTGGGTCTTGAGGGGTTGAACCTGTGTCCTTGTACATTGTAATATATGTGGTCAACCAAGTGCATTACCACCCAGTGCTCAAAAGTTGTAGTTTCTAGTAGCTTATTTCCAATGTAAAATTCAAAACTCTTATCAGTAAACTTTTCACAGCCTACTACATTGAAACTCACTGGTCTTTCCCTTTGAATGTATTTTTTTTCTCATGTACGTACTTATACTGTAACATACTTATCATCTGGTAAATATCAATCTATAGAACTATGCATGTCTTCAAGATGTTAACTTATTTCATTATAACAGAAAATTACATTCTTTGTTATCACCATCAATCTCATAGAAAAAAATCTAAGTATTAGAATTTTATTAAGTTCACTACAATAGATACAACATTTCCAAAATTTAAAGTTTTGCTTGAAAACCTTACCATAATTATTGGCAATATGTGTCATATTTTTTTTCTTTGAAGTGATGGGCTTTTCTTCCCACTCATAGTCAGATTAAATATATGAAATATATTTAAATATGAATAATTATAACTTTTGTTATTTTTTCTCTTATGAAATTCACTGTTTCATTAAAAATATTTTAAAGTGAGCCAGGGAGACAGATATCTTAGCAGTAGGACTTATGACTTGTGTGTGAGAGACCTACCTTAGATCCCTGGTGTCACATATGCCAGAACTGAGTGGTGCTCTGATCTTTCCCTCTCTTGTAAGAATCAGAAGAAATTAAAACATTTTAAGTTAACTTCACTTTTATTTGTGTATTTGAACTGTGAATACATAGTATAAACTAATGTAACAGCTACTACAACAGCTTGGTGCCATCCCATGATTTCTTCTAACCACTATACGATCACAGTGAGCTACCGTTGGTTTCTTCTAAAGCACCAACAGTTTTATTTTCCATGGTTTTATACAATCAGTCAACACAATGTCAGCATAGATGTCAACACAAGGAGAAAGGGCCATAATTTCTTTCTATTATTATAACAATAGTTTTTACCTTACAGACATCCTAAAAAAAAAAAGCTTGTGTATCCCAAGAGTCCATCAACTACATTTTGAAAAGCATTGCTAATATAAATTTGTTGTTTTTAAAGGTGAGATGTCCTCAACTGTGAAGCAGGCATCAAGTTTAATTTGCAAACTCTTTTCACTTTTCTTTGACAATGGCCATGGCTTTTATTTCCAAATGACATCTGCCTAGTATGTAATCGTTGATGCTATTCAAGTAAACATATGGAAAATGACAGCAAGTGTGTGTGTGGGTTCCAAGGGAATTACTTGTTTGGGCGATGATGGGAGAGTGTAGTTCTGGAAGGACTTCAGCTTTCTGAGTATATATTTCTGGGCTTCAAAATATTACCACATACATGCTGTCATACAATTTATAATGTGCCTGGGGGAAGAGAGCTTAATATAGAGAAGGAACTTATACTTTGCATTCATCTGGACTTGAGTTCTAATACCGGTTCAGCTACTACTGTCTATGTCATCTTTTCCAATTTATTTTACTTTCCTAAGTCTTTATTGTTCTGTCTGAAAAATGAAGCTATACTGTTTAAACTACTGTGACACTGTGCATTTAAGAGATGAGGTGTTAGGTAGATTCTCCAAGGAACCATGTGAACCCCTTTTTAGAAATTAATTCACTTTACTAGCTCAAGAGAGAGCAGTAGTCCTGTTTGGCAAAAGGAGGCAATCGTTTTCTGCAAGGTCATACTCCTTCTCAAGGTTAAGTTAGCTTCTAGTGATGTATCAATGACCTACACAAAAAAATCCAGCAGTGTTGAGGACCTCATACACATTTCATTGCTCCTAGGATGGCTTTTTAATTCTTTTTGCTTCAGATATAGGGGAACAGAGAGAAGGAGAGAAACAGAGCGTGGGGGAAGGGGGAGCACTATAGCACCAGTGTTTCCCATGCCATGGCACTCTTGTGTGGTAGTGGGGCTTAAAACCCAGGACACACACATGGAAAATCAGATGGCTTGCCAAGTGACCTGTCCCTTTGCTCCCATCTTAATAACATTCTGAAAGGCCACCTTCATTTTATGGCTCTTGCCGGGTCTGTTGAGGCCTTTGATGGGACTATCCCAACTATCCCCTTCCTCAAGTTATCTCATTAATTCCCCAATAAAGAAATTTTAAAAAAGTAAAAAAAAAAATGCATATATTGTTTCTTTTGAAGTCCTCCCATAGGTCTCTGTTGTTGTTTTCAGTATCTCTCAATCTCTTTTCAGGTCTCTTATTTCTTTATTAGTTGTCTATAATTCGTCCACTATCTTGCTAATTCTGTCTTCAGCCTCATTGATTCTATTCTCTCTCAGCTCTACTGTTCTCTGGAGTTCATCTATTTTGTTACTTGTTCTGATACTGTTTTAGCTTGCTCAGCTAGCTTTGTTCTTAGCTCAGCTATTTCAGCTTTCAGCTCTCTAATAACCTTGAGACAATTAGTGTTTTCTTCCAGAGTCTCATTTGTTGTTTCTGCATTTCTGGTGACAATTCTTTCAAACTCTTTACTCACTCCTGTGATTATTTCCTTAACTAGTGTTTGGATGTTGACCTAATTATTTTGTGCTTCACCCTTTGAGAGACTTTTAGCTGGACTCTTGTCCTGGTTCATTTCTCCAATATTTCTTCTTGTTGGTTTATTGGGGAATTAATGTTTTACATTCAACAGTAAATACAATAGTTTGTACATGCATAACATTCCCCAGTTTCCCATATAACAATACAACCCCCACCAGGTCCTCTGTCATCCTTGGACCTGTATTCTCTCCACCCACCCACCCCAGAGTCTTTTACTTTGGTGTAATACACCAATTCCAGTTGAGGTTCTACTTGTGTTTTCTTTTCTGAACTTGTTTTTCAAATTCTGCCTGAGAGTGAGATCATTCCGTATTCATCCTTCTGTTAGTGACTTATTTAACTTAACATGAATTTTTCAAGGTCCATCCAAGATCAGTTGAAAACAGTGCAGTCACCATTTTTAACAGCTGAGCAGTATTCCGTTGTGTATATATACCACACCTTGCTCAGCCAGTCATCTGTTGTTGGACACCTGGGTTGCTTCCAGGTTTTGGCTATTACAAATTGTGCTGCTAAGAATGTGTGTGTACAAAGATCTTTTTGGAGGGGTGTTTTGGGTTCCCTAGGATATATCTCCAGGAGAGGAATTGCAGGATCATAGGGTAGGTCCATTTCTAGCCTTCTGAGAGTTCTCCAGATTGTTCTCCACAGAGGTTGGACCAATGTACATTCCCACCAGCAGTGCAGGAGTGATCCTTTGACCCCACACCCTCTCCAGCATTTGCTGCTGTTACCATTTCTCATGTATGACACTCTCACAGGAGTCAAGTGGTATCTGATTGTTGTGTTTATTTGCATTTCTCTGACAATCAGAGACTTGGAACATTTATTCATGTGTTTCGCAGCCTTTTGGATCTCTTCTGTGGTGAATATTCTGTCCATGTCCTCCCCCCATTTTTGGATGGGCTTATTTGTTTTCTTGTTGTTGAGTTTGGCAAGCTCTTTATATATTTTGGTTATTAAACTCTTGTCCTATGTATGGCATGTAAAGATCTTCTCCCATTCTGTGAGACGTCTCTTGGTTTGGGTAGTGGTTTCTTTTTCTGTGCAGAAGCTTTTTAATTTGATGTAGCCCATTGGTTTATACTTGCCTTAGTCTTCTTTGTAATTGGATTTGTTTCATTAAAGATGTCTTTAAAACTTATGTGGAAAAGAGTTCTTCCAATATTTTCCTCTAAGTATCTGATAGTTTCTGGTCTAACATCCAAGTCCTTGATGCACTTGGAATTTACTTTTATATTTGGTGAAATACAGTGGTTCAGTTTCATTCTTCTGCATGATTCAACCCATTTTTTCCAACACCATTTGTTGAAAAGACTCTATGTTCCCTATTTAATAGTCTGTGCATCTTTGTCAAGGATGAGATGTCCAGAGGTGTTGGGGCTTACTTCTGGGTTCTCAATTCTATTCCACTGGTCATTGTGTCTATTCATGTTCCAGTACCAATAATTTTTTATGACAATGGCCCTATAATACAATTTGAGATCCGGGAGTGTGATTCCTCTGGTTCTATTCTTTCTTCTAAAGATTGTTTTGGCAATTCTAGGTCTTTTCTGGTTCCAGGTAAACATTTGTAGCATTTGTTCTATTCTCCTAAAAATGTGTTTGGGATCTTGAAGGGGATAGCATTAAATTTGTATATTTCTCTGGGTAGTATATTCATTTTGAGCATGTTAATTCTTCCAACCCATGAACATGGAATATCTTTCCACTTCTTTGGGTCTTTTTCAATTTCCTTGAGTAGTGACTCATCATATTCAGTATACAAGTCTTTAACTTCTTTGTTTAGAATTATTCCTAGATATTTTATTGTTTTTGTTGCTATATTAAAATGGAATTAATTTCTGGATCTCATCTTCTTCTAACTTAGTGTTTGCATAGAGGAATGCCACTGACTTTTGAATGTTAATTTTGTAGCCTGACACATTACTGTATTGCCTGATGATTTCCAAAAGCTTCTTGCTGGGTTCCTTAGGTTTTTCTATGTATATTATCATGTCATCTGCAAATAGGGAGAGTTTGGCTTCTTCTAATCTGTATGCCTTTAATTCCTTGCTCCTGCCTGATTGCTATGGCAAGAATTTCCAACACTATGTTGAATAGTAATGGTGATAGTGGGCAGCTGTTGGGTAGTATGCCAGCTCCCCCTGGCTTCTGCTTAACCAAGCACGGGTATGCCTATATAGGGATTGGTTTGATCCCATTCAAAACTGTGGTCTATTTACATAAATCACTTTTACATTTACATAAAGCACCACACTCCCTCCAGGGCATTGGTGGTTTAGTGGTAGAATTCTCACCTGCTCCACCCCCTCTCCTTGTCACACCCTGATCCTCTCCTTGTCACACCCTGATCTTCCACCAGTCACTTTTCGCTCCACCCTCTCTATGTCACATCCTGTTTCCACCCTACTTGGAGAGTATAAAAACAGCTGCTCTTCTGATTAAAGACACTTGGAAATTGCTTTCCGGCTCCGAGAGTTCCAGAGTGTATCTCCTGTGAAGTTAGTGCGGCACGAGTTCTTGATCCCTCTCCCACGCAACAGCCTAGATCGGCTCCAGTTAAGTTCTCTCCAACCCAGAGAGCACTAGCTTGGGAAGAAGCACCCTAAGGCTATCCCGGCTGGCAGCCCTGTCTAATACCTGATCTGAGGAGAAATGCTTCCAGTTCTTCACCATTGAGTATGATGTTGGCTATAGTTTGGCTATATATAGACTTCACTATCTTGAGGAATTTTCCATTTAATCCCTTTTTGTAGTAATTTAATCATAAAGGGATGTTGGATTTTGTCCATGGGTTTGTCTGCATCCATTAATATGTCCATGTGATTTTTGGTCCTGCTTTTATTGATGTGGTGGATCACGTTGATTGATAAACATATGTTAAACCAACCTTGCATCCCTGGGATAAACCCCACTTGGTGACAATGAACAATCTTTTTAATATAGTGCTATATCTGGTTGGCTAGAAATTTTGTTCAATATTTTAGCATCTATGTTCATCAGAGATATTGGTCTATAGTTTTCTTTTCTGGTTGTGTCCCTGTCTCCTTTTGGTGTCAGAGTGATGCTGTCTTCATAGAAGCTAGAGGGGAATATTCCTGTATCTTCAGTCTTCTGGAAGACTTTTAAAAGTAGAAGTATTAGTTCTTCTTTGAAGGTTTTGTAGAATTAATTTGTAAAACCATCTGGTCTAGGACTTTTATTTTTGGGAAGATTTTTGATAACTGTTTCAATTTCATTAGCTGTGATGGGCCTGTTCAGGTTACCTACTTCCTCTTTACTTAGTTTTGGAAGTTGGTAGGTATCTAGGAAATCATCCATTTCTTCCAAGTTATCTAGCTTGGTGGCATATAGTTGTTCATAGAAGCCTCACATGATATGTTGAATTTCTGCAGTGTGTATTGTGATATCTCCTCTTTCATTTAGTATCCGATTTCTTTGGGTCTTCTCCTTCTTTTGTTTTGTGAGTCTGGCTAAAGGTTTGTCAATTTATAGCTATCTACACATAACTCATGATCAGTTATATGCAAGCTAAGGCATAAATACGTTTCATTCCTCTAATCTACTATGTAGTTCCATACATAATCTTTCACAAAGACTCTAATGATATCTTGGATATTTTTTTCTAAGTTCAGATGGGAGTATAATCAAATGGAATTTTCCACATAGTCTTCTATGTGGAAAATGACAGGATTTATGTGTCCCTTATGTTGAGGAACATCATCTTTTTCCTGAACAAAGGCATGGTGTGATGCTGAGGGCAAGGTGAACAGTTGTCAAATATCTTACAAATGGGCCTTTGTATCCACACCCCATCATTTTTCATCCTTTTCTGGGCTGATCAGTAGATCTCTAAATTCTCTGGATGGCAGCTCACCTTCATATCTCTTTCTCCATAATTTGAAGGCCACTGGTATTTTGCCTGTGGTCTCACCAAAACTTACTTGCCCTGGGTTCTGGCAAACCCCTCTTCTTTTTCAACTTAACAGAAAATGATACTGTTTAACCCTAGGTACTTCATTATCTTTTGTTTCTTTAATTCTAGACCATACCATTCTAAGTAGTCTTTCTTTTTTTTTTTTTTTTCTTAAGAAAAGTTACATTTCCTCTCTTTGGCTGCTGCTTCTTCTCCTGATCAGATGGGTCTTGGCTGAGGTGCTCCAGGTGTCTGCCATGGATGCAACTCCTGAGAACTAAATACCTGTGATTCAGCTAGCCAGTGAACTCTAGACTCCTTATGCTATGAGCAACCTATACCTCGTCTGATAATTGTTTCTTTCATGGGACTGAACTTTTGATAACTACTCATGGATTTTATGGACCTAGTGTATTCTTAACTCCTGATGATAACTGCTTGTTTTGCAGTACCTAAAACATATGTCCCATACCTCTGTACTGCCCTAATAACTTAGAAGTATTTAAAGCCACTCCTCAGCTGAATCCTTTATGCAGAACCACCAAAGCCCCTTTTAAGTTTCAATTACAAGTAGGATTCTGCCAGAAATCCAAATGAATGAGAGCAACTCACTAAGTAACCAATGAACTCTGAGAGATTTCTTTACTATTGTAGGAGAGCAAACCTGGTCACCCCAAAATTATGACACTAAGATAATGGGTGGGGGCAGGTGTGACACACCTGGTTGAGCACACATGCTATAATGTGCAAGTCCCCAGGTTTGAGCCCCCAGTACTCACCTGCAAGGGTATGGATGCAGGTGTCTCTCTGTCTCTCTCCCTTTCTTCCCATTCCCTCTCAATTTCTGGCTATCTCTTTACAATAAATAAAATAAAAGTAATAAATATTTTTAAAAAGAAAAGTTACATTAATTTCTCCAGTTTAAAAGTGTCATCTGTTTCTAACTGGAATGTTAACTGATAAAGCTGGTGTCCCTTGCATTGCAGAAGGATGGTTTTGATTGCCTGGGAGCCTAAAAACACCACTGTTGAAGATTTACACTCCAGTGGAAGTCCCAGATTTCTAGAAGAAATACCAGTGGGGAGACTTAGGGATAAAAGGTTGTATTATATCTTTGATGGAACTGTTAACAGGTTTTCCCACAACCACCTTGCCTGCCTCCACCTTTTCAAAGCAAGAAATTTTCCAGAATGTACAAATTAAAGACTGAATTCATAAATTTTTTCCGACAGTGGATTCCATAGTTGCTGGTTTTGGACTCTCATGGCTGTTGTGTAACTGATGACTGACAGCAGCTGTTGTTGACTGTCTCAAAAGGGTACATGTGAACAACTGGGAACAGGCTACAACAGTAAAAGAAATAAGATGTTCTCTTCCCTCAAGCTACTATTTCCAATCAGATGACTTTTTCCCATATATTCATAAGGAATGTTGAATCATTGAGAACTATATCAGAAGAGGGTAATGTGTTTCACATTCAAAGAAAATCATTTTGGAAATTAACTTTATTTATTTTAGGACCCCACAAACATTTTGACAATGTTTATCCTGTTAATAATGTCCTATTGCACCCATATTGACTAAACTAAAAATGTAGGGATGTTATTTGCTTCTCTTTATATACCTCAAATTCTCAGTGAGTCTGAAATTCTGGGATTATTCAAACAGATTGGGTTCCAATGGTACCACTAATAATTTTTCGAAATCTGTGACTTTAGGGGGCATATGTTCCAATCCTAGTTTCTTAGTTTCTTCTTCTTCCCCTTACCCTCTTCCTTCTCCTTTCTTTTCTCTTACTTCTCTCCTCCTCCTGCTTCTGCTCCTTCCCTTCCTTCTACTCCTCTCTTTCTCCTCCTCCTTCTCTCTCTTTTTTCTCTCAGAACACAGCACAGCTCTGGTTTATAGTACTGTGGGAGACTGAACCTGTAACTTTGGAACCTCAGGCATGAAATTTTTTTTACATTGGAATTGTGATATCTCCCTCCTTTTTCTTTCTTTCTTTCTTTCTTTCTTTCTTTCTTTCTTTCTTTCTACCTTTCTTGCCTCCTTCATGAGACAGAAAGGCAGTTAAAGAGAATAGAATGAATCACAGCCCAAAAGCTTCCTTCAGTGTAGTGGGGACCTGGCTTGAACCATGGTCAAACACACAGCACAGCAGTACACTAAGTGAACTATTTCATTGACCTTATTTTCATTTGCTTCATGTCTAAAATGGAATACATGATTAAAGGCAGCATGAAAGCAAGCACTATGCTGAATAAATGTAAATGATTTATATATATATATATTTTTCCCTTTTGTTGCCCTTGTTTTTTATTGTTGCTGTAGTTATTGTTGTTGTTATTGATGTCGTCATTGTTAGATAGGACAGAGAGAAATGGAAAGGGGAGGGGAAGACAGAGAGGGGGAGAGAAAGATAGACACCTGCAGACCTGCTTCACCGCCTATGAAGCTACATCCCTGCAGGTGGGGAGCCAGAAGTTGGAGCCGGGATCCTTATGTGGATCCTTGTGCTTCATGCTACATGCGCTTAACCCGCTGCACTACCACCTGACTCCTGTAAATGATTTTTAAAGTAATTAAAATGCATTGTGTTCTGTCAAACCTTTAATGTATTTTAAATTGAGCTAATATTATAATTCTCCTGGCTGAAAATAAATATTCAAATTTCACAGTGTTTATCCTATTCTTTACCATTGATGTGAGTACTAGACAATTCCACAGTCCTTTGAGAAATAGAACGTGGTTCCTCAGAGGTATCATAAAAGGATCAAACTAAAATGATTTGGTCTAGACAGGGAAATAATTGTAAAAAGTTTTCATATTTGAAAATTCCATAGAAAGCTTTGAATATCCTCCCACCATTCGCCATATGAGAGTACCATAGAAAGGGAAAGCATCACAATTGGTGGAGTGGTGCTGTAGTTTCTCTTGTCTCTTGCCTCTCTATTACTCTCAACCACTATCTGGGAATAAGGTTATAGGGGAAAAAAGAGTCTTCAAGAAGTAGTCAAGTCATGCAGGCATAAAAACTCACTGAAACCCTGGATGGGGGAAAAATCTATCTACCAGTTATAAAAATAGGTAACTTTACAATGTGACTATCTGTAGGGTTCATATATAAATTTAATCATATTCTTTATAAGCCTAAACAGTATTTAGAAAACTGCTTTTTCTCCTAATTTTATTGGATATGACAGAAAAAAAAAGTTGGGAAGGGAAAGGAAGATAGAGAGAGGGAGAAAAAGATAGACACCTACAGACCTGCTTAACACCCTGCTGGTGTGGAGTAGGGGCTAGAACCTGGGTCCTTGGGCTTGGTAATATGTGCCCTTAACCTCGTGCACCACCACCTGGACCCCTACAGAACTACTAAAACGCCATAAGGAAGGTAATATATTCACTCTGAATTAAGTGGACAATATGTCATAAATATGAAAGGCTATTGTAAAGAGGCCAGTTTTCTCCAAACTGACCTATAAATGTGAGAAAACTGACATTAAAATCTCATTAGCATAATCTAAGGAAACTGGATGACTAATTACAAAATGTATTTGGAAGAGATGATGCCAAATACTAGTCAGTGAACTTGCACATTAGGAAAATACCTTATCTTGGGCATCAAGACTTATTATAAAACTTATTTTATGTAGTATCGTATTGTTACAAACATAGACTAGTCAACCATAGGGTTAAAGATTTATGAAATAGAGCTCCATAGAAATGAATGTGAGAGAAAGGTCTCACAGACTACTCAGAAAGAAGCATGTATTCATTAAATGGTGCAAGGATGTAGGACAGAGAGGTGGCTCAGGTAAGAGAACACTTGTTTTGCATTTGAGTGGTTTGACTTCTGACAGTGCATATGGCAGAGTGGCATTATCCTCTCCCTCTCATTAAGTAAGTAAATAAATACCTTGAAGATAAATATTTTTTTCTGTTTCATGAAGATAAGTAAGATGTTTTTTACAGAGTGCATATAGTCATAAAAACTTCATGGACCTATTATCAAATTAAAGATAGTCACATCAAATAAAAGATGAAGCATTCTATCTGCAGGGTTTGTTGTACATTTCCGTAGAGCACATTGGGACCCAAGAATGGTGGGTCCATCTGCTGAGCTGTTGCCCATTTATGTTGAAATAAAGCAGGCTCAGTGCTAATTAGAAGCATGCTCCTCAAGATGAAACAATGCAAGCTCTCTAACCTTTAGCCATTAACAATTCCTGATGTTGACTGGGAAGGCGAATACAACCCACTCTACATAAGGAGAAAACAATAATAAATCAGGTGTGTGGTTCACAGCTAGATAATGAATGCTTTCTACTCATACTAACCCAGCATACACAACCCAATTAAGTACTCACTGTGTGCTGGTATCCAGAATAGGTTCTTTCACATATTTGATTGTATGCTATTTTATTTTAATGGATCCTTATTAAAACTGAGCCCATCAATTCTACTTTCCAAATAAGGAAACCTAAGTTTTGGAATAATTAAGAACTTACTTGAATCAACTGGTTGAAGGTGATGTTGCAGCTGGTAATTAAGTCAATTAGGACCTTCTGACGTGTAGTTCAGTGCTCTATCTACTCCACTATACAAGGAAACTTTTTTTGTTGTTACTATTTTTTTTAAATTTGTGATCAACAGTGTTTTACAAGATTACAGAGTATAGTTCCACATTGCCCCACTACCAAAGTTCTATGACTCCGATCTCTTAATGATAATCACCAGAATTCTGACAAAGTCTTAGAGAAAATTTGCTTACTAAGGCTAATAAAATGAGCTAGAAAATAGATCGACTAGCTTTTTTCCAAAATGGAGACCCCAAATCTCATCTGCTATATTCTTGCTTTTAGGTTCCTGGTTATTTAACAGTTTGTTCTGCTTTATAACTTAATGCTTTTCAGCCACCAAGTTCCACATGTTACCATGATGCTACCCTGACTTCCCTGGACAGATAACTGCACCAATGTGTCCTGGAGCCCCACCTCTCCAAAATCCTGACCTACTAGGGAAAGAGAGACAGGCTAGTAGTATGGATCGACTTGCCAACACCAATGTTCAGCAGAGACGCTATTACAGAAGCCATAAGCCTTCTGCACCCTATAATGAGCCTGGGACCATGTTCCCAGAGGGATAAAGAATAGGAAAGCTTTCAAGAGTGGGGATGGTGTTTATGTACACCATCTTATTAATTTGTAGTCATATAAACCACTATTAAATTAATATGAGAGGGGAAAAACTTATTCAATGTCTCAAACTTTCTAAGGCACAGAGTGAGTCTTTTTAATACATATGCTGAATCTTTGATACGTTGAGTCTCTTAAAAGCTTAGTCCAGGATGAACAGAAGCAACCAGTGGCACAGCTATATGCAATTAATGTTAAAGGACATAAATTATGGTGATGGTGTGTATAATACAGAAAATCCTAACAAAGGGGTTTTCAAAGTTAACCAAATTACCAAATAATGTGATTATGGCAATATTTTTTTCTTAAACCCTAAGACAGCAGGAACCTCCTGCTTCCTCTATAGAGCCTATATTTCCCCCTGTCCTGGAACCTCTAGGTTGGGGTTCACTTTACTGCATGCTTCTCTCAATTCATACCAAATGATATTGTATCCACCGTTCCCAACCTAATCAACCCAATGAGTACCACCTCAGCGTGCTTCACTTCAGACTGTGTTCAGAGATGTCAGGCATGGAATGTCAACCCTTGACCCTCAGGTGAGACCTTTCCTTTCATAGTGTTCTCTAATTCCATTCCAGGAGGCTTACTTTCTAACAAAGTCCCAAACCTAGATATGGACCAGGACCTGTAAGATAGAGCATATGTTCATATGTATCCATAAATTAGGGAAAAATATATACCTGAAAGCAAAAATACACAATCATCTGTAGTGAGTCAGTATAAAGTTCATAATGAAATAGTGTCTACTTAGACTTAGATACCCTCCTCACCTACTTCCTATTACAGTTCCCTCACTCACTTCAGAGCTAACCCTATTAAAGCAAGGACTGCAAAAGCTGAATAAGGGCAAGAGACTAGTATACTCTAACAATGACTCTTTATCACTATCGGGCCATTCCATCAGTTCGGTCGCTATTCAAGGAGTCCTGAGATTCCCAAACAGACATGATAGGCCTAGATCTCAAATAAATCCCTCTCTTCATTGTTATGGGTCATTCCTATCAGGAACAACACAATAGACCTCTTTGTGGACCCCCAAAGGACCTTGCCCTCAACTTGGATCAATAATGGTAGAGAATGTTCCATTCTACAAAGGGAGGATGAACAACATGCTCTATGCTACACCTGAGGAAGATTGGTCCTGATATTGGGGCAGCTTGGAATGTTTCTACTTATGACCACAGAATGTGAGCTCAGATCTAGAGGGATGCAGAGGTCACATAGGCTCTTAAGCTGAACATGGGCCCCAGATCACATCAAATTGATGGGGTTTACAGTCAACAATATTTATACTCCTTTCCCATTTTTGGGATCTACTCTCTTCCCTGAATCAGCTTTCTGACCCTTCTTTCCAGCCATTACATCATTTCCCCAGACAATAACTTGGATCCACCTGCATATCAGATTTCAGGCTCAGGGGAAACAAAGAAAAAGGAAAAAAATGAGTATAGCTACAGGCCCTTTGGAATATAACTAAAATATGCCTAGTACTTATCTACAAAATGGGGGACCCCCAAATCTTCATCTGCACTATTCCAGCCTTTAAGTCCATGATTATTCAACAATTTGTTTGGCTTTGATCCAGATGCTAGCATGATGCCGACCAGACTTCTCTGGACAGACAACCCCACCATTGTATCCTGGAGCTCTGCTTCTCCAGAGCCCTTCCCCACTAGGGAAAGAGAGAGACATGATGGGAATGTGGATCAACCTGTCAATACCCACATTCATTGGGGAAGCAATTACAGAAGTCAGACCTTCCACTTTCTGCAACCCACAATGACTTGGATCCATACTCCCAAAGGGTTAAAGAATAGGAAAGCTATCAGGGAAGGGGATGAGATGCTGAGTTATGGTGGTGGGAATTATGCAGAAGTGTACCCCTATTATCCTACGGTTTAGTCAATGTTTCCTTTTTATAAATAATTTTTTTAAATAAGAAATAATAGCTCATATCTGCAACCCTGTGAGAACTACTGAAGTTTCCAATGGAGGGAATGGGGACACAGGACTCTAATATTGGAAACAGTGTTGTATTATATCCCTGTCATACCTTATTTTTTAAAATCAATATTGTCACTAATAAAGTAAAAAAAAAAAAAAAAGCACAGTTTTGGGAACAAAAAGGGAAGGTGGGTAATAGACTGTGCATTATCAAACTAGATGCTACAATGACCAGCTGGAGTTAGAAATACTGCTGGGGAACCAGCTCTGTCTGTCATTATCTGAGATCATCTGCTAGCAGAAGTCCATTCCCTGACACTAACAGTCTTGTTATATGAGAAGACAATGCATGTCTAAGAAGGACCTTGGGCAAAGAAAATCAGATGCTAGTAACTAAAGGTGGAGTTGATATGCACTACCAGAAAGTGTCAGAGGAAATAGGCACAAGTGATAGCACCTGGTGTGGCAAATAAATGCCCACTAGAGTAATCTGTTGAGGAATATATCTTGCCCACCTACTTTGTAGAATAATATAACATAGAACCACTTAGATATGGATCCACTTTCATGTGATTTGTTACTACTTAGGGAGTAGGTTAGAAATCATTTATCTTAATTTATGTATTTGCGTAAGAGAAGTTACGGTCATTACACAGTTAGTTCTTATAAAAGAAATATCATTCAATCCCTACCTGGAGGGGGAAAAGCTTCACTAGTGGTGAAGCAGTGCTGCAGGTGTCTCTCTGTCTCTCTCCCTCTCTATCTCCCTTCCCCTCTCAATTTCTCTCTGCCTCTATCTAATAAATAAAAATATGAAAAAAGAGAAATATCATTCAATCATATCTTTTGTCCCCTTTCACCTCTTACTCAATTTATTTTCTTCTTGACATAGCCAAATTCCCTAAATAATTGTGTTTAATATTTTTCAGTAGACTATGAGATTATTTTGGAATAGAACTTCTTTGTTGTTTGTTGTATGCTTTACATTGGGTTGTTCTAGCTCTCCCCCTGCCAAGAAAATTGGTTCAGTCCTGCTAGTTTTCACAGGCCTGCTTGTCCCCGCCCCAAGGAACCCCAACAGAGTTCCAGAGTTCGAGAGTGCTTGGCACCGCTGCGGGGGAAGGAGGCAGGAGAGTTCTGTTTGGTGATTAGTTTGTCTTAGTTTATAAATCGTTGTTCCTGAATAAAGAAATACAACTTCCCTGCCCAGCCGTGTGTCCTCGAATCTCTGTTACCTGCCCGTGAAGCTAGCCTGGCCAGCTGGAGCCTCCGAATTTTAACAACAAATGACACCCACATGGACCTGACCTGCACATCTCTCAGATAAGTGAAGACAATTTGGCTAACTATGTACTATGGCCTTCTCTTCTGCTTGTGAAGAGATCTCCAAACGCCTCTGCCCTTTCTTCACGAGACTGTTTTGCTGTTTCTGGAACATTTATCTCTGGACCACTCTGTGGTTTCCACTCGCTCGGGTGCACTCAGAACAGCCAGTGAAGTCGGGAGGAGCCAGCGGGCAGGAGGTGAGGCGCGGAGCTGCCATTTCCACCTGGTTGAACAGCCAGCCAGCCAACCAGCTGGCCACGCCCAGACAACCCCACACACCATGCCCACAGCCCCGCAGACCCACAGCCCGCAGGAGCCTGATGCCAACACGCAGGAGCCTGATGCCAACACGCTGGAGTCTGATGCCAACACGCAGGAGCCCAATGCCAACACGCAAGCAAGCCCACAGGAGCCGGCTCTCCACCGCGTGGCGCAGGGCACTGGACGTGTGATCCCTCCACACTGCTCGGCCACTGCGAGCAGGGCAGCAGACATGACAGGGCCATGGGGCAGGGCCACGGTGGCCTATCATGGCCACCACCCCAGGGCACCTTGGCCCGCGCCTTCTAAAAGGCTGGCCCGCCCACCCTCGGGCTATGAATTCTATACAGGTCCCAGACCTCCCAGACCCCTGGGCCCCCTGCTGAAACTGGGCACCCTGGCCGAGATCCTCAGCTCCGGTCTGAAGGCAGACAAGCTGGAGTATGCAGAGATTCATGCAGAGATCACAACCTGCAATTCCTTGAAGTTGAGCTGCGCGGGAGGCCACCACCAGATGGTGACCCCCCCAACAACTAAGACAGTACACATCTAAATTCGTGTTTAAAATGACATGTCTTCATAACAAAGGTTTCTCTCCTTGTGTATTAATGACCATGTTTATGTGTGTGTTTAAAGTTTGGTAAACAGTAATTTTAGGGCTAAATTCTTACTAGGCAAAGTTAAATGAAAAAGGTTTTCAACATAATTCTCATAAAGATAAAATTAACTTACATTTAAAGTCTGAGGTAAAAATTAGTTAACAGTCAATATATTTTAACTAAGTTGGTCTAAACAAGACCTGCGCACACCTAGGGTGTGTATCCATCTTAAATAGATGTAACAAAAGGTTAAATAAACTTGTTGATATGTAAAACTCTCGATTACCTTCTCTATTAGAAATGGTAGATTGCACAATGGCTATGCTAATTATTCTCATGCCTGAGGTTTCCTTTCCTGCGCACACCTAGGGTGTGTCTCCATCTTAAATGGGTGTAACAAAAGGTTAAAAAGACGTTGTTGATATATAAAAGCCTCAAATTCCTTCTCTATTAAAAACATTAGATTGAGCTATGGTTATGCTAATAACAAGTTTTTTTTCATAGTAAGTAAATTACAGCCAGCTGCCTTTGGGACTCTAGGCCATTCCCCACCCCCATACAAATGCCTGTTGAGGCAAGTATGCCCCCCAAAGACAAGAAATGTTTTTTTTTAAGCTGATAAAGTTTTGCCCACGGAGGCAAAAAAAAAAAAAAAATGGCCCCCTCAGGCCTTCCCTTGGCAGCACACTGGTTCTTATTACTTGCTTACATGTTTCTCCATGTTTGTGCCAGTTTCTTTTTTGAAAATGCCTGTACGATATAGGTTTCTGTTCACCCCACACCCCTGATACTGTAGTCATTTAGTTAAAAAGAAAAGGGGGAATTGTTGTATGCTTTACATTGGCTTGTTCTAGCTCTCCCCCTGCCAAGAAAATTGGTTCAGTCCTGCTAGTTTTCGCGGGCCCCCTTGTCCCCACCCCAAGGAACCCCGACAGAGTTCCAGAGTTCGAGAGTTGTTGGTGCCTCCGCAGGAGAAGGAGGCAGCAGAGTTCTGTTTGGTGATTAGTTTGGTTTAGTTTATGAATCGTTGTTCTTGAATAAAGAAATACAGCTTCCCTGCCCAGCCGTGTGTCCTCGAATCTCTGTTACTTGCCCGTGAAGCTAGCCAGGCCAGCTGGAGCCTCCGAATTTTAACAACAGTTGTTATTATTTGTAATTATATTCTTAATTATATAATATTGGATACATGAGAGATCTCTGAATGTGGAAGTGACTATTAGAACTCCTGATCTTTTCTAGGGCTTTGGTTATGGATCTTGGAATGAGGAATTGACTGTTATAGTTCCTATAGTTAGTATATATGACTAAGCCACAACATCATAGCTACATTCTTCCTCCCAGAATTGCACAACGCTACCACTCTTCCCAGAATATAGAACATGCTGGTTTATAAAAAGCAGTACCAGACCCAACTCCCTTACCCACTGGTCCCATATTTCTTCTAATATACCTGCCTTGGTTCTTGGAGGTGCATGTCTCTCTGTCTCTCAGCCTCCATTCTCCAAACCCCCCAAATTTTCTATCACTCGGTGCTGAAAGTAGGGAGTGTTCATTTGAGCAACTACCAGCATTGAAATGTATTATTTTTACACTCTAATAAGAATTTCATTGACTTCATATTCTCACCACTTATCAGTATTTCCTGCTTTGTTACTTAGCTTTATAGTGAAAATGTAATGATAATTACAGAAATCATTTAACTAGGCTATGTGAGACATTGTGTTAATCAATTCATGCACACTGTCATTTTATTAATAATTCCACTTTCTTGGTACAAAGCTCAGGGGGGTGGATGGCAGTGCACCTGCTTCAGTGGGCCCATTACAGAGCACAAGGACCTGGGTTAAAGACCCTGGTTCCCACCTGCAGGGGAAAAGCTTCACAAATGGTGAAGCAGTGCTGCAGATGTCTCTCTGTCTCTCTTCCTCTCTCATTCTCTCCTCTTTTCTCTCAATTTCTGTCTGTCTCTATACAGTAAGTAAATTATGATCATAAAAATTAAAAATTCAAACAAAAATATCTCAGCAAGGCTAAGAAATATTAAAGTGACACAGATATTAGCAGTAAAATCCAGAATCAAACTTAGATTTGATTTCTTACCCTGGATTCTAACATCAAGTTACCACTACGTGTGACAATTTATTAAGATTTTATATTCTAAGAGAATATTAGCAATAGGGGTGTCTTTAAGTAGCTTTGAAAAATTTATGGGATATGAGAGTTGGTGGCCCTACAGAAAATAAGTATTAGGACAGTATGGGCAAATTCACCCTTCCTTCTGCTATCTCCTGCTACAGTGCTTAACTGTATGCTTTCTGCCTCTAGCCCTCTGGCTGGTAATGTTTATTACATGTCCTGACAGTTGAAGTCTGTGGTGAAAAATGGTAACAGATTTGTATTCTCAAGATCATCTCCAGATGCTGGCCAGAAGCACCTCTGGATTCATGAAATATTTGTCTTTAGTATTTCTTGAAGATGGATGATTGGGGGGGAAAGTTCTAGGGACATTTGAGTATAAATCATAGGGAATTCCTTTCTTTGGCAATCTGGAATGCATTTCTCTATTTCTCTAAGAAGAATAATGTGTGTATTAATAACTTGGTTGGAATGGAGTCTGGGCCAAGATGAGATGATCACAGAAATCATTACTGATGGTTTTTTGTAGCCAAACAATCTGTTCCCCCAAACCTGGAGTTTGTCATTTGTAGGTGAACGACTGTTGAAAAGCCACATCTGAGTCACTTGCATGCGTTCCATCCTTGCCATTCCAATGGCTACTTCTACCCAGTTTTATTTTCATCATTTCTTTTTCTTTCTTCCTTCCACCCCCCCTCTCTTTCTCTCTCTCTTTGTCTGAACTGCAAAATGCTCATATCAGGTTCTTTAACCTTCTCTTATATTTCCATACAAATGAACATTCATACTGACAATAGATTTGTCTTGTTAATCTGATGATGGCACAGTTCTTATGC
The DNA here is from genome assembly GCF_950295315.1 of Erinaceus europaeus. Classification (NCBI taxonomy): domain Eukaryota; kingdom Metazoa; phylum Chordata; class Mammalia; order Eulipotyphla; family Erinaceidae; genus Erinaceus; species Erinaceus europaeus. The sequence continues at coordinate 74,736,765 of NC_080174.1, read as the reverse complement.
TCAGATGCTTCTAGGTACTTGTTACCAACATTTTCATTTTATTCTGTACCACTACCCATACAAATCACATTTACTTATAAAGATAGATTCATATGGGGCCAGGTGGTGGCGCACCTGGTTAAGCATACATGTTACAGTGCATAAGGACCCAGGTTCAAGCTCCCAGTCCCCGCCTGCAGAGGGAGAGCATCACAAGTGTTGAAGCAGGACTGCAGGTGTCTCTCTGTCTCTTTCCCTGTCTAATATCTCCTCCCATTTCGATTCCTCTCTGTCTGTATCTAATAAATAAAAATATTTATAAAAATATATATTCATATATGATGTTTAATTATTAATTTGTTATATATGTAAATTAAAAATACATGTTTTTAAAAGGGTGAAATACGTGACATCAGAGGTCCATCAGCTTCTAAAATAGTATAAATATTTTAGCTTTCAGTGATCTTAAAATTTCTGTCACAACTACTAATCTCTGCTTCTGTAGCACAAAGATAGTCATGAACAATAAATAAGCATATGGGTATAACTATGTTCCAATGAAACTTTATTTATAAATTATCAAAAATGTTTTTTATCTGGGAAGTTTCCTGCTTTGCAATGCATACAACCTAAGTTCTACTTTGGCCCCTATCATGCTGGCAGTAACTTCAGTGTTATGATGTCTTTCTCCTTTTCTTTTTTCTATCTAAAAAAAAAGTCAGTCTGGAGTGATGACAATAAATAAACAACTTTATTCACAAAAATAGACAGCCTGTCCAATTTGGCAAAAAAAAAATTGATTAGTGCCTCAATTTGTGGATAGCTGATACGAAGTTTTGTTTACTTCAAATGAAACCAAAATAATACTCAACCCAGGAAATAAAATACCTCTTTAATTCCTACTACACATCTTTTATTTCTTTTTTTTTTTTTTTAACCAGAGCACTGCTCAGCTCTGATTTATGATAGTTCAAGGGCTTGAATCTGGGATCTTGGAGCCTCAGGCATGAGAGTCTCTTGGCATAATCATTATGCTATCTACCTCTACCCCTACTGTGCATCTTTGTCTCCCTGTAACTGCAAACTGGCCTTGCCTGTTCTGCAGATGATGATGATAATGACTATCACTATTACTCTACAAGGACTGTTGCTGCTGATATTGTTATTATAATAACAAATGATGACGTTGATGGGGATTATGGTGATGGTGAGCAGTGGTCAACAACAAAACCCATATATAACTTGCTAGAGTATAGCCCTCTCACAGCATGCTCTATTCATAAATCTAACATCCAGAAGGTGTCTCCCAAATGGGAAGCTTGTGCCTCACTCCTATCTCAGTAACGTGCACTGTATGGTAACTTCCACCATGACTACTCAAATGGAGAGAAAAAGAAAAATTTCCCCAAAGGTCATGGTAGGCAAACAAGTCTCCCATACTGAACCCCACATAGGAGGAAATGACTATCACAATAATCAGAACCATTTTCACCAAAGAAAACAGCTGTAGTTAAGACAGTAAAAATAAATGGTCTCCCTTTCTTAGATACATAATATGCATAAAATGTGGGCTTTTAAGTCTTGTTCAAGCCTTTTAGTGTCTTTGTCAGTATGAACAAATTATGTTATGCATGATCTATGGAATCACAGAGATTTAAATAGAATCTCAGTGATGTAAGTAAACAAGGACTATCCATGAGTTGATTTAGGAATCTTCTCCTCCCTTCTCACCAGGAATACAAGGGCATTGAGTGTTACTACCAGCCCCCTCCCCACCAAGCACATACACATTATTTCCATACTAAAGAAAAATGAAAAATGGTGAGTGATGTGATAGTCTTTAGAGGTTTTGTTCCTGGAAGAGATACACACATGTCACATCCACTCAATTTAATTTGCCTTTGAAGTTAGATTAGCTGAATGAGCAAATTACATAATTTTCTCCTGTAAGAAAAGGATTACATTTTCTGGCCATGAGTAAATTTACTCCCCAAGTCATGATCCAATACTTTTGTCATCTAGATTCCTTTATCCAAGGAAATATAAGAGCCAGTTTTATGCCTCACATTTAAGGAGAAAGTTTGAAACTATTAAAATATGTGTTTTGCTGTTGTTTTATTTTTGCCACAAAATGATGTGTCCCAATATGACTTTGAGTCCTAGAGTAAGTATGATACATGAAATCAAACTATATACTGCTTAGAGTCAAAAATGTATAAGAAAAAAGTGTTTGTTGTAAGATACTGCTAGACTGGATTCAATGTTATGGCAGTAAAATTTAGTAAAGGATAACTAATACAGATATGAAAAAAGAAGAACCAAGAATTATACATAATGGCTAACATAGCCAATCTTTCTAGCAACAAAATGTTTATTCTTAGGGCCAGGTGGTATAGCATCAGGTGAAATATACATGGTGCAAAGTACAAGGACCACCATAAGGATCCCAATTTGAGCCCTTGGCTCCCCTCCTGCAGGAGGGTCACTTTATAAGTGGTGATGCAGGTCTGCAGGTATCTTTCTCTTTCACTCTCGGGCTTCCCTTCCTCTATGAATTTTTCTCTGTTCTATCCAACAACAACAGCAAATAACAGCAACAACAATAACAACTGCAACAAAATAGAAAAAAAAAATGGCCTCCAGGAGCAGTGGATTCAAAATCTAGGCACCAAGGTCCAGTGGCAACCCTGGAGGCAAAAAAAAAAAAAAAGTTTATTCTTTTTTCTATTCACATTTTATACAAATTTCCTTCTTGAAAATCCCTCAAATTCTGTTTAACCACCATCGTAAAAATGCAGTTCAGTATATGTGGACATGGTAGCTTTCTAAGATTGACATAGAAAATACTATGACTTAAACAATATATTTTTTTTGCACAATTCTAGCTAGAAGTTTGAGCTCAAGGTTGCCTTTTTCCAAGGCCTTTCTTCCTAACTTATAAATGGCATTATTCTTTCTGTTTTCAGGGTCTTCTCTCTGTGCCTGTCTGCATCTTAATTTCTCCATGAATGGATGTCAGTTATATCTGATTAGTGCCCATGTATATTATCTCATTACATTATCTATTTAAAAAGCATGCAATATCCAAGGTTAGGATATCAATATATGGCTCTTTTAAAAAGGTAATTTATGAAGTCATAAAGAAGGTGTTGAACTTCGCTTTATGTATTAGAGCCACAAGTAAGATAGTATTTAATAGGGACAAATGTAGCTTTTCTTGATCTTAAGATTTTTGTACTAGAATGAAAAATTATCTGTTCTTACTTTTTGGGATTTTTTTTCTGGGCTTTTGTCAAAGCTCATTTCTCCAAGGTATCTTTTTGGTTTGACCATTATATTTGGTATGTTAGGAAATTTACATAACTTTCCTGGGTGTTGCTGTTTTTTATATTTATTTATTTTCCCTTTTGTTGCCCTTGATATTTTTCATTGTTCTTGTAATTATTGTTGTTATCGATGTCTTTGTTGTAAGATAGGACAGAGAGAAATGGAGAGAGTAAGGGAAGACAGAGAGGGGGAGAGAAAGATAGACACCTGAAGACCTGCTTCACCACTTGTGAAGCAACTCCCCTGCAGGAGAGGAGCCAGGGGTTCCAACCCAGATCCTTATGCTGGTCCTTGCACTTCGTGCCACCTTCACTTAACCCGCTGCTCTACCGACCGACTCCCGGGTGTTGCTGTTTATATATGGTGTGAGGTGATTTCTCTTTGGCTGGTTCCTGGATCCCTGGAGTTGGTTGCCTTTGGCTTTTGACCCATTTCAGGAATGGGTGGAGCTATTAGTCTAAAGTTGATACAGTTGTTTTTGGAAGAAGGGAAGTTGGTGATTTGTATGTTGTCTTCCCTGAAGGTTATGGAAGCCTGAGAGCTTTTTAACTATAAGTAGTTTTTTTTAGCTTAATCACTCACTTGTGACCAAGAGATAAAACAGAGGGCATGATAGATAGCACAGTGGTAATGCAAAGAGACTCTTATATCCATGGGTCCAAAGTCCCAGGCCCAATCCCCCTGCTCTTCCACCAGCCAGAGCCAAGCAATGATCTGTAGCCCAGTGAGTTTCTGAATAAATCCTGGTTGTATTTGGTGAATTCTGAGGCAGTTCTTCACTGTTTTTCCTAGTTTACCATGATAACAGTGTGAAAAGGTCTTTACTCCATTAGCACTCCTCCAGACAACCAGGAGGCTAGATTTTTTTCTGAGTCACCTGGGCAGTTCTCAGCCCTTGATGTCTATCTAAGGTTTCCTTGCTGCTGTTTTAGCCTCTGACAGGCAACAGTAATGGAGACTCACAGTTGTAAATAGATGAGTTTTAGGTGATTTTCTTCTCCCATAAACGTTCTTTTTGTTGCTAAAACTCAGACTAGAAGTGGTGTGTCAGCTGGCAAACTCCCAGATTGTCACCAGTCATTCCTAAATATGGCCTTTTAGCCCCAGGAATCTTTCCCTCAATTCTTCCTCTGTCCACGAGCCACACATGTTTGCACTCACCCATGACTTAGTGGGTTTTTGAAGAGATTCTTGTTGAGTTCTCAGATGATACTCCTTGCTTATCCTAGTTGACTGGAAAGAGCAAAACACAGCTGCTGCTACACAGTTACAGAAATTACCTATTCTCTACACACTTAATAACCACACAATAAAAATAAAACACAATAAATAAATATTACATTATATTATATACTGTGTTATGTTTTTAAAAAGTGGTTGATCTTGGTTAGATACTCTCATCAGATATATATTTTTTTGATCTAATGGCTTCACCTACTGTAGAACAGAGTGTTAATTTACCCCCAATTTTTTTGAAGTTATTATTTTTTCTTAAATTCTTTCAACTATTACTTCATAAAGTTTAAACTCTAGGCTTCAATATAAATGCTTACTACTAATTCCTAGTGAACTGAATTAGGTATGAATAATTCCTAAATCATGTAAATTAATAATGGCATTACAAATTCCTATGAAATATATCTTCCGTTGAAATCTATTTTACTTGAAAATAATACCATAGATTTTTTTTGTCTTTTATTGTTATTCAGGTGACATTGGGTTTTATATTTATTTACTTTCAAACAAACAGTCCTTTTTTTTTTCAATTTGGACTATTTATAAATTTCATGTAGCTTGGTCCTGATTTCTATTATGATAACTTTTTTAACTAAAGTAATTTAAATTTTAATATAAATTATTTTAATTTTAATTTGTGCATGTGGATTTATCATTCTCTATTTGTCTCCTCTCTGTTTTGTTCTTCGGTATGCTTTTCCTTTTCACTTCTTTGTTTACATATTTTACTTTAATCCACTTATTGACTACTTAGTAGTAGCTCTTTGATATTTTTGATGTATATATAATTCTCCTCAGTCTATCATACATACTAACTTGTGTATTCATAGAAAAATTGAAATGAAGGGAGTCGGGCGGTAGCGCACGTGGCGCAAAGAGCAAGGACCCGCATAAGGATCCCGGTTCGAGCCCCCGGCTCCCCACCTGCAGGGAAGTCCCTTCACAGGCGGTGAAGCAGGTCTGCAGGTGTCTTTCTCACCCTCTCTCTGTCTTCCCCTCCTCTCTCCATTTCTCTCTGTCCTATCTAACAAAGACAACAATAATAATTACAACAATAAAAGCAACAAGGACAACAAAAGGGAAAGTAAATAAATAAAAAAATTGAAATGAATTAATTCCACCTAACTCTCCACTAATCTTTGTGTTTCTGTTGCTATATACAACATAAGTCCTTAAAATATATCTAATCTTTAGTTTTATACATTCATATGTCTGAACTGGGTGGAATATACTTAACCAAAACAGAAGACTCTAGGGAAGAAGATGTCAGGAGAGAGTAAAGAGGCTCTTGATGTAAGCCTACAATGAAATAGGGACAGAAGGGGGATATTAAGAAAAAAATACTTTTATACACATAAAATTTATTCTGTCCTAAGAATTTAATTTTCATCCCCTCCATTAGAAGCTTTCCTATTCTTTATCCTTTTGTGAGTATGGACCCAGGATCATTATGCAGTGCAGAAGGGGGAAGGTATGGCTTCTGTAATTGCTTCCCCACTGAACATGGGTGTTGGCAGCTCAGTCCATACTCTCAGCCTGTCTCTCTCTTTCTCTAGTGGTGCAGGGCTCTGAAGAGGTGGTTTTCAACACACATCTGTAAGCTCATCTACCCAGGTAAGTCAAGTTGGCATCATGGTAGCATCTGGAACCTGGTTGCTGAAAAAGAGTTAAGATATAAAACAGACCAAATTTTTAACTAATCATGAACCTAAAGGCAAGGAGATTGCAGATGAAGATTTGGGGTGTCCATTTTAGAAAAAGTTAGTAGGTCTATTTTAGGTATATTCCAAGGGGTCCATGCCTTTACTAGTTTTTGCCTGAACCTGACATCTAATATTCAGGTGGACCCAAGTTATTGTCTGGGGGAATGGTGTCATAGTTGGAAAAAGGACTCAAAAGCTGGATCAGGGAAGAGAGTAGCTCTCCAATATTGGAAAAACATCTAAATATTGTTGACTGTAAACCCCATTGATTTGATCTGTGGCCCATATTCAGCACAGGAGCCTATGTAACCTTTGCATCCCTGTAGGTCTGAGCTTGCAGTCTGTGGTCATAGCTAGGAACATTCCAGGCTGCACTAATTTCAGGACCCATCTTCTTGGAGTTGTAGAGTATGTTGTCCAACCTCCCTTCAGAGACTGGGATATTCCCTACCATTTTTTAAATTTTTATTTATTTACTATTGGATAGATAGAGACAGAGAGAAATTGAGAGGGGATGGGGATATAGAGAGGGAAAGCACAGAGAGAAACCTTCAGACCTACTTTGCCACTCATGAGGCTTTCCCCCTACAGGTGGGGACTAAGGGCTTGATCCTGGGTCCTTGAGCACTATTATGTTGTATATGCTCAACCAGGTGTATCACCACCTGGCCCCAAGACAAGAACTCTCATTTTCAGGTATGGTAGTATGGTTGGTGTTGCAGCATATTTTCTTGGTTTGTCTCCCCCCCCCCTTTTGTTGCCCTTGTTGTTGGAGCCTCATTGTGGTTATTATTGTTGCCATTGTTGATGTTGTTCATTGTTGGATAGGACAGAGAGAAATGGAGAGAGGAGGGGAAGACAGAGAGGGGAGAGAGAAAGATAGACACCTGCACACCTGATTCACCGCCTGTGAAGTGACTCCCCTGCAGGTGGGGAGCCTGGATCCTTCCACTGGCCCTTGTGCTTTGCGCCACATGCGCTTAACCCACTGCGCCACCGCCCGACCCCCCCTTAGTTTGTCTTTATGTGAAAATATTTTTACTCCAACTTCAGAATTCAAAAATATTTTCATTGGCTATAGAATTCTGAGTTGGCATTTTCTTCTATCACCACTTCAAAATATTTTCCATTGTCGTCTACAGGCCTCTTTTGATTATAGTTAAAAGTCACAATGCTTCAAACCTTTGTTAAATTATACTACATGCATTATGTTATTTTTTCATCTGGGTATTTTCCAGAGTGATATCTTTATCATTGGCTTTCAGCAGTTTAGTTATAATGTGCTTAAATATCATTGTCATCATCAATTTTATATAGCTTGGAATTCAGCAAACTCCTAAAAAATGTTTTATTGAGGAAATGTTGACTTACAAAACACTT